>NC_056728.1:1270917536-1271140036 GCF_019279795.1 Protopterus annectens
TACATCTGTGTTGTTGATCTTCATTTATCTTTGACCTTTGGGACTCTGTTCTGATCTTCGGAACAGGCTAGGCCATTATAACAGCTCGCACAAGCCAAAAGCTCTCGAGCTAAGTCTCTAACCAGAATACCCCTATCCAGATTACCTGATATCAAGTCTGCAGCTACACAGGAAGACAGAAGAAGTTATATAGACTTGAAGAGGCCATGTTCAAGGTCATACCTGATAAAACACCAGGACAAGTGTCCAATCCTCCAGAGAGTCTGCAGGAGGAGGAAGGAGAGTGAGGTGCCAATGATAAATGAAGACTGACTACACTGATGGAATGTTATGGTAAGAACATAACTTTTTATCTGATGCCAATCTTAATTTATCCTTGAACTTTGGGACAGAGTCCCCAGCTACTTAGATCTTGGGAGGCCTTCTGTAAGGATACTGCTGAGAACCAGAGTCAAAGGACGCTCTTCCACTGGAGACGAGATCAAATTTGTAATGAGTGCTAAAGGTATGCTGAGTAGCCTAGGTTGCTGCTGTGCACATTTCATCCATGGAAGCCTTGGAATGGAAAACAGCAGGTGTAGCTATTGCATCAGTAGAGTGCTCACTGGTGCTGGTAATTGCAGATTCTTTTTACTGTCGATGAAAGTAATAGTCTCTCAATCACCTTGACAAGGTGACTTTCGAAACAGATTTCCCTAGAGATGGACCGGAGAAAAAGACAAATAACTGGTCTGATTTTCTAAATTCTTTAGTTCTACTGAGGTAGAAATGTAATTGCCTGTCAACATTTAGCAAATATAAGCAATATTCACCTTTGTTGGAAAAAATTTAGAAGAAAACAGGTACGTCAATAGCTTGATTAATATTAGTTTCTGAGACCACCTTTGGGAGAAATGATGGGTTGGTTCTCAGTGAAACCCTATCCTTATGAAAAATTAAATATGGAGGTTTTTAAGATAGTGCTTGTATTTTGGAAATTCCTCTGGCAGAGGTAATGGCCATCAGAAAAATGGTATTCCATGAAAAATACTTTAAGTGACAGGTAGCTGCTGGTTCACAGGGGGAAAGCACTAAAGACTGCAGAACCACAATCAGATCTCAAAGTGCTAGAGGATCCCTATAAGGTGATTTCAACCACAAGGTTCCTTTTGTAAAGATTTTACACAATCTGTGGGAAATTAGAGGATGGTCTTCAAAGCCATTGTGGAAATTGGAAATGGCAGCTAGTTGGACCTTAACAGTAGAAGCAGATGCTCTCTGTTCTAAAAGCATAGCTAAAAATTCTAATACTTTTTCAACTGGTGTGGAGAAAGGATTAAGACCATTATTGTGTGCCAAAAAAAAAAATCTTTTCCACTTGCTGTTGTAAAGTTTCCTGATGGAAGGATTATGAGAAGCCAATAAATTTTTTTGGACTGGAGATAATAAATTTTTCTGCCTGGCGATTAATGGAATTGTAAGAACCAAACTGTAAGCTTGAGGCTCTGAAGACTGGGGTGCACCAGTCCCTGTGGGTGAGACAGAAGATACGGAACTGGGTCCAGAGTCCATGGACGATGAATTAGATGAGGCCACAGAAAGGGGAACCAGACTTGACGAGGCCAAAAGGAGCAATGAGGATCACCTTGCTCTTCAACCTGATGGCTTTCTTTAAGAAGAGAGGAATCAATGCAAAGTGGGGAAAGGCATAGAGTAGACCCGAGGGCAAATCTTGAAGGACAGTGCCTCTCGGGGACTCTCCCTGTGGGGGAATTAGGGCAAAGTAGCTTCTGCACTTATTGCTTAAAGGAGATGCAAACAGGTCGCGGCATGGCTGACCCCAGCAATGGAAAATCTCCTCCGCCACTCCGGGATTGAGAGACCACTCGTGAGGCAGGAGAATGCATCTGCTCAACTTGCCCACTATCACGTTTGAGCTCCCCAGGATGTGCTTTGCTGTCAGAGAACAGTTGGAAGAACTCGCCTATTGCCACACCCCGAGAGCTTCTCAACGCAGGGGGTAATACTTGGTGCCGCCTTGTTTGTTGATGTACCAGACTACTGATATATTGCCTGATTGAATCGCAATTTTTCCTGGGGGAAAAGCATTTTGGAAAGCACACAAAACTAAGAGCACTGCCCTCAACTCTGGAACACTGATATGTAAATTGGCCTCTATTGGGGACCAAGAGCCTTGGACTGTTTTGCCCAGATAATGCCCCTCTCCCACCCCATCTGGGAGGCATCCGTAGTCACTATGGCCTTGGGCTAACGTGGAATGAAGGGACAGGTTAAGAGAATTTCCTTGAATTCCATCCACTAGGATAAGTCCTTCTTGCAACGACTTGTGATTAAAATGGGATACATCACTGGATGGGTCAGGATGGACCACTGGGATGCCAAACGCCACTGCAGTAGTCTCATGTGAAATCTTGCTAGTGGAATGAAGGTGATTGTTGCTGCCATTGATCCTAGAGCTTGAAGGAGTAAAAGCGCAGGTACCTTGTTGCTAGAGAGAATGGCTTGTACTTGGGATATTATCTTCTGTAGCCTGTGCAGAGGAATGGAAGCTGTACAAATGGTGGTATTTAGGTGGATCCTATGAACTCTAAATCTTGAGTTGGGCTTAGTTGGGATTTTGATTAATTTACTGCAATGCCCAGACAAGAAAATAGGCATAGAATGAAATCTGTTAGTTGAAGCAGTAAATGCCTGGTGGGAGTGGTGATGAGCCAGTTGCCTAGACTGAGGAAACACCCGGAATCCTTACTGTCTCAAGTGAGCTATCACTGCTGCCAAACACTTGGTGAACACCCTGGGGGCTGTGGTGAGGCCAAGGGACAGCACTCTGAACTGAAAATGACTGGCTCCTAGCAAAAAGCGGAGGAACCTTCTGAAACACTTGCCCATTTTTATGTGGTAATACGCATCCTGAAGAGCTATAGAGCTCATCCAATCATCTTCCACTAAGAAGGGTAGGACAAACTGAACCATGACCATCCGGAATTTTGCATGGTGAGCAAACTTGTTCAGAAGGCTGAGATCTAAAACTGGTCTCAACTCCCCTGTCTTTTTGGCACCAGAAAGAACCTTGAGTAAAATCCAAATTGTATCTGGTGTGGCGGGACTTCTTGGATGACTACTTTTACTAACAGCTTTTGAATTTCCAAAGCTGTCTGATTCCTCTTACTGGGTAGAACATCGGGGAGTCATCTTCTTGATCTTGGAATGAGAATGAAGGGGATGTAGTAACCTCTGGCAATGATCCTTTGCACCCAAATACCTGAAGTTATCTGCCGCCAGGCTCTTGAGTGCAAAGAGAACCTTCCCCTGACTGCTTTCACAGGTAAGCAATCGAGCCCCCTTTCAGGAGTGCTGGTAAGGTTTCCCAGAGAAAGTATCTCTGGAAACCTAATTTTGTGGGCTACCTCTGCTGCAGGGTCAGCGTCTTCCATTAGAGCTCCCCATCTGCCCAGAGGGGAGCCACTGCCATGTGTGTCCTGAAAAGGCCCTTGGGATTTTTTGAACCACATCTTCCCGCTCCACTGGTTCCTACAGTAGGACCGCTGGGGAGTGGAAAAACGTATGCCCACTGCAGACAAGGTCTTTCCATCTTTCTCACACCTGGCTAATGTCTCTCTGACTTTGGGGCCAATCAGGAAAGATCCATTAAA
This sequence comes from Protopterus annectens, assembly GCF_019279795.1. Taxonomy (NCBI): domain Eukaryota; kingdom Metazoa; phylum Chordata; order Ceratodontiformes; family Protopteridae; genus Protopterus; species Protopterus annectens. Next base: position 1,270,921,190 of record NC_056728.1, read on the forward strand.
AGGAGCACTGATAAAAGAAGACTTAAATGGCTCTTGAAACTCACATAAGCGCATCCAGGTGTGTCTCCTTATGGCAACGCAGGAACCCGCTGCCCTAGGCGTCCCTTTGGCCCTCATGGATGAGTTGGAAACAGACTCCATGGCAGCCAGTTCAGAGGCCACTTTATCTTGAACCTTTTCAGACACAGGTTCCTACAATGGTATCTGACAACTCCTTGATCAGATCTCTCTGGAGCCTAGTAAAGTGTGCCATAAAATTCAACGACCTTAAAGCAAAGGTTGATGATGCATACATTTGCTTTCCAAACCTGTCCATCACTCTGGATTCTCGATTAGGGGGATGAATAGTGGAACTCCTGCAAGTTCCTTCTTGGTGGCCACCACAACTACCATGGCATCTACTTAGCCCAATACTAGTGGTCCTCTGGTGCTTTAAGAATTTTGTCCAGTCCCCTGGGGATTGGCTGTACTGAGTCAGGGGCCTTCCAACCTGCTGCACGATCAATTTAATAAGATAGTCAGCAGGAGGGGTCAACCATGAAGTAGATGGGCAAGCACCAAAAGCTTGGAGGTACACAGACTCCTCAAAAGGTAGGGTCTTTGGGCTTCCACTCATCTCTCTGTTTCAGAATTTCTAGAGGAGACGTCTTCTGGGGGTGACCAAGGGGAACCCTCCCCATCATCAAAGTCTGTGTCCAGAAATTTTATCATCAGTCCATCAATTTCAAATGTTAAGTCACAAAAAGTCTCCATCCCAATATGCATAAATGACCAAATTTCTTGAGCTTTAAAACCCAGAATGGTCACCAAACTGCCCCATACATAATTATCCATTACAGTGTCATTTTTTGTCCTTATTCTCACAGTTGGCCTTTTATTTTTAAAAAGTTTTACTTACAGCTTGTTGCTGCTCTCTTTTCATCCCTGCTGTCACTGCTGCATGTTTTAGATACTCCGTTATCTGCTACCACAAAACCAGACCCCTTCTCAGTTTGTTGCCACTTTCCTCTTTTACTTTTTGTACTTTTTTACTGCTGCATTCTCTGCTGCCACCTCACCTGGTTCTTTTTCAACATTTTCCACACTTCCAGAAAAGTTATCATCCATTTCACTCCCATGAAACAGCAGAACGGTCATCTGGATTATCCTGCTCAAATATGTTTGTAACAGATGTGCAAGCCCTCCTGACACAAATTCTGTTATCTGCACCACTTCCACAGACTCTCTTACTTCTTTTTTTTTTCAAAGAGTCAGCTAAATCCTGCTCATGTGTAGCAGCCACCACACAGAAATCTTAGTTTACATTCTGAGGCTCCATATTGAACACATTTTCTCTATCCACCTCCAAACTCTCCATAGCTTCTCTCTCCTCCTCTATGCTGCTGCTTCAATTAGGCCTCTTCCTTGTTGCTATAAGAGTCTTTCTGCTCTATATAGCAGTTTCAAAGAGCAGTGGAAGATCCCCGATATTCTGGCTAAATTTTCCATTGAAATACAAATACTATCCCTGGTATCCCCAGTCAATAAAGGATGGATGGATGGATAAATAAATAATGTTAACTTTTCAAGAACATGATTAGGGTCCTGAAAAAGAGGAATGAATTTCCTAGGAGGCATAATGCGATGGATGCTTTAAGAAACTGTTTGAATTGATAAATGGAAGAAAGGGGGGGGGATCAATTGCAGTCAGGCTGAGATGGATGACAAATGCACCTTAGAGGTGAATGTTAGACTTGGGTTGAGCATCTCACACAAATCTATGAAGATAATAGGGACTCTCCCATTTGATATGGGTCCTAACCTTTTCTACAGAACCATATAGAAAATCCTTTCAATTTAGAAATATTAAGATTTTCTTGTTGCAGATTTTTTTGCCACCTTTATTACCTGTAGTCTGTCATCAGAGAAAGGGTGTCTGAAATTAATTAGAAGCCTATCACCCAAAAAAAATGAGGCTCAAGCTCTTTAGATTTGGATGAACGAGAGAGTGAGAGAGACCTTTAATTTTGTGAGCAAGATCATCCTGTGAAGCAACTTGTGGAAATTCTTCTTGGCAAGGTGAAGCAGAAGGGAGAACCAATGCTGTCTGGACCAAACGATGGTCACCAACATTTCTGAATCTTCAGAAGGACCTTTGGGATAAATGAAAAGGAAGAAAAGGCATATACAAAGTTCTGTTTCCAAGGAAAAGACAGGGCATCTGTTTTCTAATTACATGGAACTCTGGAGCAAAACAGTTGTTTCTTCAGAGTGGAAGCAAAGATCTATTAGGAGAGTTCCCAGTGACAGAAGGAAAGCTCCCTTGGTTTAGCATCCATTCATGGGGGCCTGCCTTAAATCTGTTCCAAGTAGTATGCTACTGTAATATGATCCGAGGGGATGTAAACAGCCTGTAGAAAAAGGTTGTACTAAACTGTAGTCCCAAGATGTCACAGCAAGTCTGCAAAGGAGGTATATGCAGGACTTTGCTCCTCTCTGTTTGTTGATATACCACATGGGCATAACAATCCACTTATGGTGTCATGACTATGATTAGAAATACGGCTGTGGTACTAATTGTTAGAATATGAAGAGATCCTGGAATTTGCAGGTGATAAGTCTGAAGTCAAAGATCAGAGATTCCACCTCTTTGAAGTTTTTTGCTGTCTTGTCTGGACCAGGCTCCCTGAACATTAACGCCTTTTGGAAAGTCCTACCCCACACAGAATCTTAGGCATCTAGAGGCACTTTTTGCTGGGTGAGGGAATAAGAAAAGAATCCTGGTCTGATTTTTTTTATCTCACAGATTCACCAGAACAGTTTAGAACAGCAGTGTTGAGCACAATTTGATCTTAAGTATAACTATACCTTCCTCATGTGGAGTCTGTAATATGAGATCTTTCTAGCTGTGTATGCCATGAACTACAGAGATCTTAGAATCTCTCCTGCTGAGGTCATTTAAAGATATGTTAGGGAAAGTAAGCATTTTGTCAGAAACTGGAACTTTTTCTAGAAGAAAGAAAGCCATCACACTGGAGATCAGCAGACGTCCCAGACACAAGTAGGTTCCAGGGTAGATTTTTTTTTTCTGTTAAAGTGAATCCTAACTGAAGAAACACAGCTTGTCAAGTTCAAGTCCTACACAATTTGGTTTAACATAAGCGACCAGAATGAAGTTATCATCTAAATAAGCATATATATATATATATATATATAAATATATATATATATATATATATATATATATATATATATATATATATATATATATATACATATACATACACACAAATAGATCTATTGGAACCTGCAGAATTCTACGATAGGAGTTGAGCATTATGTAGAAACGCTTAGTGCTATAGATAAACGAAAAGGTAAAGCAGTACACTGAAAGTGATACCCCAATCCAAAAAAATCTTAAAAGCTGTTACGAAGAGGGATATGCAGATAGATATCTTTCAGGTCCAAGTTCACAAAGCATGTGGAAAGATGAGAGAAAATAGGTTTTGGAGGGTTAATATGTTAAATTTTAGAAACTTTAAAATGGTGTTTAGGAGGGAAAAGTCCAAGATTGTCCACAGTCTGTCTTTTCTTGGGACTAGGAAAAGTCTAGAGTAAAATCCTTGTCCTATTTGAAGGAGAAGGACAGGTTCTATAATCACCTGACAAAATAAACCTTAACAGAATAGGAAAGACTAAATGCTGCTGATTTGAGAGGACCAGAGGAATGCCTGAAGGTACTGATGGAGAATTCCAGAGTAGTCTGTACCCACTCTTTATCATGTCCAAGAAGTTAAAGGCAAAGTCACCCTGCTTGGGGGGGGAGGGAGGGTTGGAAAGAGAAGATGAACAAAGTTAGTATTTTTGTCCAAAACGTATTCCTTGAATCCTTTGAATTCAGACTCGGGGTTATGTCATTTCTTCTTTGAAAACATCTCTCCTTATTGCTGAGGATGTTTTGGGGACTTCTGAAAAAATTGTCCAAATTTGAAGAGATAGTTCCACCGAAACATAGGAATGGGGGAAAGAAACAGACACTTAGAACTCTGTCCATGGCTCTGCCATTTTTGTCAACTGATGATTTCTTCTTATGAACAAGTGGCTGGGACTCAGAACCAAAGAAGCAATCAAAAAGGCATCTTCCAAAGCTTTTAGAATAAATGGAAGAACTAAGAGTTCAATACTTCCATATGTATATGTTATAACATCTAACTGGTAATGTAAACAAATATCCGATTCCCAGAAAAAATGCGTTCCATCAGTTTATAAATATGGTTACCAAAGTAAGCTCCTCATGAGGGAATTAGAAGACACAGTATATGCCACTTCAAACCCCCCGGAGACTGGAGTCAACACGTCTAATTCAGACCTTCTGATTCTGACCGTGATATAAGCTCTTCTTTGGGAGAGGACTCCCTTTTCCTTCTATGATGTGCAGAAACAGAGGGAGGGGCATGCTGTGTGGACTGCAAAGCCATTGGACTTTAAAAAGCCTTTGAGAGAAACAACCACTTCTGTTAATGGTTGTTGGGGGAAAGGGCAGGTGTAGATGGAAGACAGACATGCTTGAACTTTTGTTTCCTTTTCTTAAGAGTCTCCAAGAAAATTGTATGAGAAGGAGCAGATCCTCGATGTACCTCTATTAGTCTCTCGGACATCTTCTAGGACAAAAATTGAGGGACTTCCCACAGTTTTGTCAGACAGGATCAGCTTCAGCTCTCCCTCTGTGGGTGAGTCAGCTGTCCTGTTAGGCATAAGGATGAAAAGAAAGCCTGTACCTTGCCAGTCGAGCTTGACAGCAGAAACAGGAACAGTAGTAAGGCTGAGGGCTGATTAAGTGCCTCAATGGAGACATCCAGCTGTCTAGAAGAAGTAGACTTCAAGTAACTTTGTTTCTTCTTCTAACATTTTACTTTCTAGGCTGATGGGGATGCCCAATGCAGATGATTCAGAAGCCACTCTAGCACAAGCCAAAGCTTGAAGACATTCGTTTTCAATGTAACACTTTAAATGACTCTTGAAACACTCCACAATACAATACTCCACTCTTGAAACACAATGTTAGTTAATAATGTATTAAAGATGATGCTATATATTGATGTAAAGTTCAGTATAAGATAAGTAAGCTGTTTAGCTTTAAGTGTTTGTTTGAACTAATTAATTGTCTTTAATTGTGGGATTGTCAATTAGTGATGTTAATATATAAGGGCATGAGTTTGAGGGCTTTATGTTGTCTGATGAAGTTAAACGTAAACGAAAACGTATTGTGGAGTGTTTCAAGCGTTAATGTACCAGTTGTTGCACCATTAAATCAACGAACTATCAACTGCAGCTTTATTTCCTCATAGTGCTTTTTACTGAGTTTGGTCATTTTGGGCACTAGTTTCCATTTTTGGTTGGTGTGTACTTTAAATAACTCAAAAGACTATGAATAGTCCTGAGTAAAAAAGACTGACAGATGGAACCTCTCTATAGCTATGTTCAAGGCATAGGTAAAAAAACAGTGGATCTGTTGATCAGTTTTTCCCCCCTTCTTAGAGTACAATTGTATATAGAAGTTTAACAGGGGTACTTCCCACAACAGCAGCAGCTGGAACAGGCCGTATGGCTTACAAACCAAAGCACAGATAAGCTCAAAAGCAGGGCCGGATTTTCCTATAGGCTAACTAGGCTTCAGCCTAGGGCCTCAAGATCAAGAGGGGCCTACATTCAAATTGTTAGCAAAATTAAAATTACACTATTCTAAAAACAGTGAACACTAAAACACTGAACCGAAAATAAGGAGAAATTCTACGCATATGACTAATAAACAAACATAAAAATGTATTGGTTAATCAATGCGTTTGGCTCATTGGGTCTGTTCGTTTGTATATACTAGATTGCACCAAAGTATAGTTTGGCTATACTTATACTGCATACTGGCAGACAGGTTCAGTGCAAATTAATATCTATCCCACCAGAGTCTAGCCTCCCAAACATCTCAGATGCCCAGGTGAGAGCTGCTCTCTCTAAAGCAAAAAACACAGCATCAATGGGACCGGATGGTGTCCCAGGCTGTGTGCTACACGAACTCAATGAGGATACTAAACCCACACATAAGGCTGCTGTTTAATCTTAGCCTTACTACAGGAGCCTGGTCTGCAAAGCTATGGAGAGGATCATAATGGATCTCATAAATAAAGACATTGGGGACCTATAGACACTGGATCCTACCCAATTTGGCTTTGTCAAGGGCAGATCCTGCCTCTTGAACTTGGTCAACTTTTGAAACAGTCACTAAGGCCATTGATGAGGCCTACCTTGACCTAGCGGCATCATAGAAAAGCTCACCAGCTTAGATGTAAACCCATATGTCACAAGATGGGTTGCAAACTGGCTCAAGGACAGAACACACAGGGTTAGAGTTGCTGGTGCCATGTCGGACTCTAAGCGGTGTCCCCATTTATTTTTCTGAAGTGCAGGCAAACATAGGGTTTGCAGATGACTGCAAACTGGGCACCATAATTGACACTCCATCAGACACAGACATCCTCCAGAGAGGTCTCATAGAAATGGATAACTGGTGCCAGAGCCATGGCCTTAAGCTAAATGCCAAAAATGTATAGTCATACCCTTTGGGAAAAAATCCATTAGGAGGAAGTTATCAGGGACCTTGACAGTAACCTCTACATTGCCAAAGTGGTTAGGAAGACCTTCTACATTGCCCACCTGATCATGAAGGGATTCACATCCAGATCAGGAGAGGTCATTGTACCCCTACTCTTCACTTATCAGACCAATGATTGAGTACAATGCCCCATTGAATGTACCTTACCCAACACCTGCAGCAGTTGGAAAGACCCCAAAAGTTCCTCACCAAAAGGATAAAGGGCTCAAACATATGTCATACGATGCCCGACTGAAGAAACTCCAGCTCTATTCAGTCGCATACCATTTGCTCAGAGGTGATCTGTGCCTGACATACAAGGCCATGTCCAACCCGGAATTAATGGACATGCTCCACCTCAAAAAATCCAAATCCACCAAGAGACTTAAACCTCAACACAGATATAAATAGGATGTGCTGGAGGGACAGATTCATCACCCAGAGACTCCCTACACTATGGAACAGAATCCCAGTCCATGTGAGGCAGAGCCCCTCACTGACTCTGTTCAAGAGAAATCTTGGCAGTGGATGGGAGATGGGAATCATCTCTGTGTCACTGCTGGACAGAGGCACAGCAAACTAATGGGTATAGTATTCTCATCCTAAGGGGTGGTGAAAGCCACACACACTCTGGCTAGGCTTATAAATGCCCTAGGGCAGATAGCCTAGTATGAACCTATGAACCTATACGTTCACTGATTGCTATGGAAAATATTGACGTGCCTTATGCTACTAAGCTCTGGTTTGTTCTTGCATAAATAAAGTGCAGATTGGTGTAGATTGGAACAGACAAATGAACAGACCTATTGATATCTTACTTCGATAATATGAAACACGTGTTAATGTTATTAAAAAAGATTCTTATTTTAGGATTGCGTACATGATCATTTGAATCTCGCCTTTTGAGTTCAGTAGGTTCAATACTTTAGTGAATTGTTTCTAGACTATTGAAAAATTTTTTTGTGACAATATCTTCATCTTATTTATGCACAATAATTAATAACTCAAATATTTTGTTCTAGATTCTAATCTAAGAATGAGTAAAAGATTTGAAAGTGGCGCTTGCAAACGAAGAAAAAGAAGCTACAAGAGTATGAGGCAAAGAAGCTAACACCGATTACTGCTTACATGCATGTGCCAACTAGTACTACTCAATTGGAAGCAATGCAGCACGTTGTATGTGAGGACACGGCCGTTGCACCAACTCAAAGTGAAAATATGGAACTAATTCAAAAACAACTTACTGAACATGAATATACAAATAAGCCACAAGAAAATAATACGAATATTCAGAATTTTTTTCAGACACCTAATGAGAAACACCATGTTCAAGATGTTGCAAATTTAGATAGTGATGTCAAATATATGTCTACTGTAACAGATGTTGGCTTGTGGACAAAATTATCGCAAAATGATGTATCATATTGGGTAGAGAAGGGCCCTTCTCTAGTTCAGTATCACTGTGGACCATTTTTAAATTCTAAGCGAGAATATAAGAATCAATCCAGATTTTGTACAAAAGCAATTTTTTATTCAACAAAAGCCAATGGAGAAAAATATACCCTAGAATGGCTTGTGTACTCTCCCTCAAAAGGCCGTGTTTTTTGCTTTGTTTGTAAACTCTTTCCAAATATTGCATCTTCTGCAACAGCATTAACTTCTGAAGGGTTTAATGATTGGAAAAACCCTGCTATCATTCAAACTCATGAAAATTCGGAAAATCATAGGAATGCTATGTTAACGTACTTAACAAGAGCAAAAGGGAAAACTTTAACTTCAAAGCTAGAGGAAGAAATACGAAAGAGCAGCAATACTGGCTTTACGTTATAGAAAGAGTTTTCGCTGTAATTTGCACTCTTGCAGAGCGAGGCTTACCATTTAAAGGAGACAATGAAAAGTCTGGAAATCCAAATAACGGCAATTACTTTGGTCTTCTAGAACTAGTAGCAAAATTCGATCCATTTTTAACAGATCATATCGATCGATATGGAAATACTGGTTCAGGAAAACCTTCATATCTGTCGAAAACTATATGTCAGGAAATTATTCAACTTATGGCAAATAAAGTGAAAGACACAACTGTGGCGGAAGTGAAAAAGGCTGGCTATTTTAGCTTTTCAGTAGATTCCCCTCCTGACATATCTCATACTGATCAGTTGACCTTAATTATTAGATATGTGTCACCTGAAGACGGTTTGCCAGCTGAGAGATTTTTAACTTTCCTTGAGCTAAAAGATCACTCAGGGGAAAGCATAGCTGATTTAGTATTTAACTATATCACTACTGAACTTGAAATTGATTTCAGAAAATGCGAGGACAGTCTTATGATAATGCAGCCAATATGGCTGGTAGATACAATGGTATGCAGCAAAAAATTATCGAAAAAAACAAGTTTGCAAGATTTGTTCCATGTGCTGGTCACTCTTTAAATTTAGTAGGTCGTTCAGCTGTTGATTGTTGCCTTGATGCTGTTAATTTTTTTGGTGTTGTGAACGAAGTTTATATCTTTTAAGTCTTCCACAAACAGATGGGCAGTTCTGAAATCACATTTGAAACGTCATTCTAAAGTGCCTAAATATTTATCAGACACTAGGTGGGAGGCACATGCAAAAGCTACAGAAGCTATTTTAGAAAATTACAATGATATCACCGATGCACTCAATTATTTACATTCGGATAATAATACAAAGGGTGATACTAGATTGAGGGCCAACAATCTTTTAGAAGATGGAACAATTTGAATTTGTGTTTATGCTCCATTTCTGGAATCGAATACTGAGACATTTTTCAAAAGTAAATAAAATTCTTCAAAGCCCTAATATTTTACTGAGTAGTTGTGCAGATTGGTACAGGTCACTTTTGGATATTTTACGTGGAATTAGGGAAGATTTTGATGCACTTGAGCAACAAGCAAAAAACACGTTGCCAAATACTGAATACAGAACTGCCAGAAGGATAATAAGAAGTAAAAGGCAAGGGAATTACGAAAATTCATCTGACCCTGATGCCTTAGACGAACTCTCTTCAAGAGATAAATTTAGGATTAAATCATTTATTCCTATATTAGATGCACTAGAATCAAATTTAGGAGGAAGAGCTTCTGTTTATGATGATGTAGTGAAAATATTTTCCTTTCTTGCCGATCTTACATTATCAACGGTAGAACTTCAAAGAGGTGTTGGGCTGTTAATGCAAGAATACCCAGAAGATGTCAACCAAAATCTTACTGAAGAACTATTTCATTTCCACACATATGTGAGACAAACGCATAAGCCTTCAAAAAATTCCACATTGTCGCATACAGACTTGTATCAAATAATATTCAAAGAAAATATTCAAGTGGCCTTCCCCAATGTGGAATCAATCTTAGGGCTGTTTCTCAGTTTAATAGTCACTAATTGTACTGGAGAAAGGTCATTTTCAAGACTTAAAAATATCAAAAATCAATTAAGAAGCACAATGACCCAGACGAGGTTGTCTTCATTGAGTATTTTAAAATGAGACCTTCAGAAAAATAGATTTTGATGAACTTATAGAAGAATTCTGCGTGAAAAAGTTTAGAAAGAAATTCTTCTAATCTACTATTTCCTTTTAAATGTATACTTGGACTGAATCAGTTCTTAAATAAAATAACTATTAACATAAAATTTAATATGATATACAATTTGATATTTTCTTTTTTGTGATCTGGATTTTGTTTGAATAAAGTTCCATTTTTGGTTTAGTTTAAGACTTAAAATTCATAATAATTCATACTTAAACTTTAAATGTGAATTATTATGAAATAAATTTATCTGAATTGAATTTGGTTTAATCTTCAATGTACTGAATATATTTAATTTAATTTGATAGAAAATATGATAATTTTATTATATTTTATTTTCGTAGTCAAAGATTTTCATTATTTGAATTTTGTTTCTTTGCAAATGTTGTGTGTTATGTTTGATTAGTTATTGTTACAAGTACTATATATGGTGCTGAGAATAAATGTCCAAATAAGTGTTCTCGACTTTTTTTATTTATTATCCGTGCCACATTTTTTATAAAGGTTAGTACCAATCACAACATGTTTCATTTAACATATTGATATATATCACAGTAATGATGTATTTTATTATCTCTCATGTAATTTACAAACTTAAAAATGGGAGGTGAAAGGGCCTCATAAGTGGAATAGCCTAGGGCCTCTTTTCATCTAAATCCGGCCCTGCTCAAAAGTCTGAGGATTTTTACACCACTATATCACTTAAATGCCAGCTCATAGTCTCATGCACAGGTCGGATATACGGCATGATAGGAAGGTGCACAAGCTTTTGTAGACTTGAAGAACATACATACTCTTTGCAGGATATGCCCCATAAGCCATTAATACTGCAACAGTAATCTAATGAACATTCAACTTTATGGGAAATAATTATTTATAATATCATGGATTATCCAGTCCTTTCATTTCACTGAATGAAATAAAGTCCAGATCTACCATATTGGGTGTCATCATAATAGAAAACCCAAGGAGCACAGAAGCCATAAAGGAACACCTGGACACAGACATCACATCCAGCTACCAATGTTTGCTGAAAGTATGCAGAGATGCCCAAGTGGCTGTTGTACAAACATCAACTGATAAGGTGTTAAAAAAGGCGGGGAGTGTCAGATGCCCTGCTGGGGAGTGTCTTGGTTTACATGGAAGAGCTTTGTTGGACAAAGCAAAAATGTAGGAGATGCAGCTGGAAAACCATTTGGACATGAAATTGGATACTTTTTGTCCCAAGCTATCTTTGGATTTGTTCTGTACAGTCCAAAGAGAATCTTAGTTGTCTATGTATGTCCAAACAAAGGAGGAGTTATTCGACCCTAATAGAACAGGATGAGGAAAACAAATGTAAATGGATAGCGTTGGTTTAGAACAGAGTCTTAGCCCAACTTAAATATGAAAGATAGATTTGCACAGAAGGAAAACTATCCGTCTGGAAGCTTGAGTAAGAGGGTGAACACAATAAGGCTTGCAGTTCTGAAATGTTTCTGGCTGAAGTAATGGCCACCATAAAAATCATTTTCCAGGATAATAATTTCAGGTATGCAGAATGGGCTGGCTTAAAGGAAGGTCGAGTTACTTTTTATAAACACAAAACTGAGGTCACAAGGTGATATGGGACCTGTTACAAGAGGCAAAAGTAAAAAAAAAAAAAACAAAAGTGCCCTTCTAAAAGGCTCTGCAAACTCTTTGAAAAGTGAGGGATTGACTTCACGAAAATTAGAAATACCTGCCAATTTTATGGTTGAAAGGACAGACCACGCACTGAAAAGTGATGAGAAAAAGAAGACTATGGTTTTTCCAGTATGGCAGCTCGTATTTAGGTTGCAAAATGTGGTGCTCTCACTCGGTAAAGCTACCTATAAAGTTCAAAACTGGTGAAAATCTAAGAATTTGGCATATTTTAGCAGTTAACACTGTCGGGTATAAGTCAGCAAATAGAATGTGCTTCAAGACAAGGAAATGGGATAAGATTTATAAAAATGCAAAAGAGCTAATATCCAAGTGCTTGGGAAATAACATCACTGCAGCTAAATTAGAATGGGGGGACCCACACAATCCAGATTCCCTAAACAAGTCATAAATGAAGGAAAAATAAATAAGCATACAAAAGATTTTGAAATTAGTGGGACACGAACACTACATCAGGAAGAATAAGAAGGTTGAGGTAATAGAGAAGACTTTGACTTTACATTTCAATGATCTCTCAAAACTGCAGCAAGAAAATAAGGAACTGAAGGACAGCCTTATAAAAATGGATACCAGCAAGAGGAAATAAAAACAAAGTTAACAGGGAGTTAATGGTAAATATTTTGTTGTCAGGCTGGACAGCTAAGTTAACAGACATCCTAAAGAGAGATTAAAATAGAAAGCCCACAGGATTTTTCAACCAGGAGCTTCCATTAGGAAAAAAAAACTGTCCTCAAAGTAATATGATTTCAGATGCATGAGCTGAAGGAAATGACTCTGTCAAAATTATAGAAAAAAGGGTAAATATTTAAAATGGGCAATACAAGAGTTTTTGGGAACAAGTTCTTTTCAGTAGAGACATGCCAACGCCGAAATGCCTTCTTACAAGCACTTAGGCCCTGTATGCAGAAAGGACTTTAATTGAATTGTATCCAGCCATCCAGACAGGCCCCCCCCGAAGGGAATGAAGACTTATATGGTGCTTGATTTGTACCAGCAATGGATGACTTGCAGCAAGATGAGACAGGAGAACTCAGCATAGCCACAGGGACTGACAATGCATGTGGTGAGCAAGATAGAGGTGGACAACAGGGATTAACCAGTTAAGCCTTTTCCAGTATTTCAAAAACAAAATGCTTAACAAAAGAAGGGAAGTGTAGCAGCATACTAAAAGAGTTGTGGCAGTGATCCAAGACATGGATAATGGACCAAGAGCTCTGACTGGTAAGCCCAATGGGGTCTTAGACTGATTTAGTGTTTCAAACAGTAGCACATGCCTGGACAACAAAATGTTAAAACTAGAAGCCAGAAGATTTCCGAGTTAAGATTTTCTTTTAAACTAAATAACAAAGACCATATCCAGCAAAATTCCACCACCAGCAAGATAATCCAGGAATGAAAAATGCAGGTCAAGAAGAGCTTCTAGTAGTTTAACAAAACACAGCAAAATTGACAAGACTGAACGCTTTCGTATAAAAAATACTTCATCAGAATCTGTTACAAAAGCACAAACACCAAGTTTAAATACCCCTCCCAATATAATATAATCACATGACAGTTTGCGTCATTACAACTTTTTTGTTGGGCAAGGATTATTTTTATTTTTATTTTATATTTGAAAACTAATAGATAACATGATATTTTTTAAGTTTTAACTTGTAACGTTCTTGTTGCTTTAAGGCATGCTTTTTTCTACAAGTGAGTTCATTGTCTTCTCTATGAAAAAGGTTTATTAACGTACCAAATGTTTATTAATTAATGTCTGGATTTCAAAAAATGAGTTTCAGGATAGGGCAGAGATGTAAAAGGGTATGCCTGGCCTACGTGGTGGGAGGAGCACTGTAAGTTATAGAAAAAGCCTTTGCTTGAGTAACATTTTTCAAAATCACACCCCCCCCTCATTTTTTGTAAATCTTAAAAACTCTCCGTTTTGATCTACAAGTGTTTTATAACATAGTATAACAGAGTTTTTAAGGTTTACAAAAAAACGAGAGAGGGAGTGTGGTAACAAATTATAGTACTTGATTGGTTCAATTTAAGAATTATGTCATCATTATTTTGGGATTTAAATGACTGTCTGAAAAAAGTTTTTTATCTGATGAAGTCTTGGATCTATGTAAGATGAAAGCGCTTATCAATTTTTACTTTTCGTGACTTTAAAGTTGTTTGTTTTATTTCATCATTAAATTACGCTTTGTAACAGATCAAGTGCCTTGTGATTCCTTCTGTTTTGTGTTTTTGGATTACTAGTCTGTTTTTTGTGGATTTCGTTTTTGGTTTATATTATCACGCTACAAAGATCAGATTAGCATAGTTACTATAAATGGAAGTTAGTGACTGTTGAACAAAGGAGGGCAGTGGATTATAGTGAGAGGTTAGGATTTTGGAAGCAGTATGAAGACTCTAACATTGAAAACTACGTGGACTAGCATATAAACAATTATAATAGACAAATGTGAAATGAAGAATCGAGGGAGACAGAATGTCTAGGTTTGCTCAAATAGACATAAATATTCACATGACTAGGGTCAAAAATCAAGAAACTGCAATGGAAAGTTGGAAACCGAAAAGGATACTACTGGGTTCAAATATTACAGGAGGGTGACTGTAAAAGTTGGACCCACATTGGGGAGAATTTAATATTGCAGAACTGTCTGCTGCTCTATGTGGGATTAGTGAGTGACTTCAGATGTAAACATAGGCACCAATTTGTGGACTGGAAGACTTTCACTTGGATAAACTTAATGGATGAAGCCAGAAGGGCTTATGCTCAATGTGAATGTTACTGCCAAGGAGGGGAATAGGGTATTAACTGACAACTATAAGGGACAGAGATGTTTCTGGCCCAGTGGTATGCAAAAAAATCAAGAAAGTTAAGAATACTTCTACGGTGCTGCATGCAGAGGCAATTTTATACACTGAACAGACTACAAAGGATATTGACTGAGGCTTCAGGGGAATGTTGTAGGTTTGACATTGGTGCTAATGGGACATGAGAATATATCTTCTGGGAGTGTCAAGGATGCTTTAAACACAGAGTTACAGCAGAAAACTGAAAAGCTAGTAAATAAAGAGACTGTAATTAAGAGGGAGACCATGCTGCTTATTTGGGAACCAAATTATGCTGCACAACAAAAATATCAAGTGCTGGTTTTATTAACATTGTTGGTGGCCAAAAAAAAAAAAACAATCTCATTAACTGAAATTAAAATATTAATAGTAATCTGTTATAATAACCCTCATTAAATACATAACACACTTCTAAGACTAAAAGTTATTTAATATAAAAAAATGTTCATAAAAGAACTTGTGCACTTCAAAGTTTGTCTGCCCTGAGGTTTAATATACTAGTAACATAAATTCTGTCATTAATATCAGGTGGTTGTGCTGAATCTAATAATATCTGCCAATATGAGTCTCTTTAGGCTAGCCAGATACCTCCCCTCAAATTCCAGTCAACCTTTTCCAAAACATAAAAAAAATACTTTTTAAAACCTTTACAATCTTTTGAATGTTCAGCCAACATGTTTGCATAATCTTTTTTCTTTAACACATAATTATGTTTGTAAATCCTGACTTAAATTCTTTTCCATTTTTCTAATGTAAAAAGCTGGGCTTGACAAGCATATACATATATCAGCCCACTAGTGTTACAATCCATAGGTCACTTGCAACTATTCATGTAATGATTTAAAAGTTGAAAACTTGTAATGAAGGTGATTTACTATATATTAAGTGTGGATATTTTAAAGAATGGATTTCAGGATTGTGTTAAAACTGATTGTGATTGGATGAAACATGTTTTAAATAACACACCGCTACTTGTTTTTTAATCTGAAGAAGTTCTGATTTGAATAAAGGAGGAACAAAAGTGCTCACTTCTATACTAAGGACTGTTGCTAGTCTTTTGAGTTTTATGTGTTACATGACTCCTTATGGAAACAATAAGTTTCACTTAAAAAAAAAAAATGAGTGAATGGGGGTGAAGAGAAAGGGGTTCAGTCGTCTTTAAGCAGTCAATTTGCTGTTGTACAGCTAGTAAGTGAAAGAATTCTGGAAGCTAAGAATGTGAACCACCCTTTTGGGGTTTCCTGGCCATTAACAGAGTTGGGGAAACCATTCTGTTAGATGAAGGGATGTGATGTCTGGGTAAGACCTGCTACATAGACCTTAGATAAGGTGTGGAATGGAACTGAGTAGCAGAGGGTCCTGCTTGAGGTAAGGCCACAGGAGGGGAAAAGTACAGTAGTGTACACTTACCATAAATGTAGATGTTAGAGTGTATTCACTGTTTCAGTCATCACTTGTGGGTTTATCCCTGCTGGGTAGCCCTCGGCCGGCCCGAATACCAGAGTAAAGAGTATTCCTCCAGCGTCGGCTGCAGGTCACCTGAGACTGATGTCAGGTCTTCAGGGCTATAAAGGGAGGCAGCCAACGTCATTACATCAGTTTTTCTTGCCCACAACCTATAGGAGCCCTTCCCGGAAGGCCAACCTAGGGTAAGCCATTAGGTATAATTAGGTATGAAGGAAATAACAGGGGGAAGGAGAGAGGGAAACAGGACTGCAACAGTGAATGCACTCAAACATCTACATTTATGTTAAGAGTACACAACTGCACTATGTTCTTCGTGTTTCACTGCTGCATCACTTGCGGGAAGATTCCCAAAGCTGAAAAGTAGGGTGGAAGGAAGGAGTCTTAGAATAGGCTTGCACTGCTCTAAGAGGATGCCACTATGCCCTGCAGTACTGCTGAAGCAAAGCCTGCCCAAGATTTGGAGTAAAGAGGCAGTTGGTAGCATTTTGTGAAGGTATGAACAAATGTCCAAGTGGCAGCTTCGAGAATATCCTTGGTAGGGAAGCCTCTGAGGAAGGCAGTGGAAGTTGATGATGCACTAGTGGAATGGCTTTGGAAAGGACTGGGAGGTATTTTCCCATGGGAGAAGTAGCAGAAATGGATGCAGTGAGATATCCATTTAGAAATGGTCTGCTGGGATATAGGTTTCACCTCTGCCCATGGGGTGAAGCTGATCAGCAGCTGCAAAGTCTTTCTGAAAGACTTGGTTCTATCCAGATAGTATCTAAGCTGTCTGTGCACATCTAATGTATGTAGGATACTCTCCCCCCTATTTTGTGGGTTTGGAAAAAAGGTATGGAGATGGACAGCCTGATTAAGGGTCACATCAGATACCACCTTAGGCATAAAGGAGGGATTTGTTCTAAGAGACACCCTGTCTGCATGGAAGACAATGAAAGGTTCAATTGCCATGAGGGCCTGCAGCTCAGAAACCCTCCTGGCTGTGGTTATGGCCAGCAGGCAGGCAGTCTTCCAAGAGAGGTGCTTCAATTCTGCTGAAGCAGCTGGTTCAAAAGGAGGTAAAGTCAATTTTCCAGTACATAGTTCAGGTCCCACACAGGAGTGGGTGGTCTTCTAGGTGGTCTGATGTGTGACACCCCTCTAAGGAACTGTTTTAACAAGAGGTGGGAGAACATAGGTTGTTCTGTAGGGGAATGAGCAGAGATAGCTGAGGCATGCATTTTGATGGGAGAATGCTAAACCCTTTTGTACAAGCTCCACCATGGAATCTAGAGCCAAGGTGAGTGTGGCATGGGAGCTGCTTGTACCATTAGAATGGCACCAGGCAGTAAATCTTTTCCATTTTGTGGAGTAGGATCTCCGGGTGCTGGGCCTCCTGGCCTCCTTAATGATATCCGGAACCTGCGTGGTCAAATGTGGCCTGATGTCCACCTCTGCGGTATAAGCCATGCGGATAGGCTGAGTGTTTGAAAATTTGAATGCAGTACTGACCCTTTTTTTTGGGTTAGCAATTTTTCTGTGACAGGCAGGCTCATGAGTAGCTCCTTGGTCAGGCTGAGGCGCAAGGGGTACCAAGTGCTGCCTGGGCCAGTTCGGGGCAATGAGGATAGCTCTTGGCCAGTCCTTTCTGATCTTTAGAAGTACCCTGGGAATCATAGGCAAGGGAGGGAACGCATACACAAACATGTTTCCTCAGTGGAAGGAGAGACCATCCACCTTCCAAGCTCGTGGGTGGAAAGTACAGTTGTGTACACTTACCATAAATGTAGATGTTCCATAAATGTAGATGTTCGAGTATATTCACTGTTGCAGTCATTGCATTTGGGTTATCTGCTTGCAGGTAAGCCCTCAGTCGGCCTGAATATCAAAGTCTTGGGTCCTGTGTCAGTTGCTGTCTCATCTTCCATGACGTCAGGTAGTCAGGGGTATAAAGCATGCAGCCGATGCCATTACCTCAGTTTTTCTTGCCCCAGATGTCAGGTGCCCCCATAATGGGTAGCAATTATATACAAGGTTACAACTCCAACAAAAAGCAAATACACCAGAAAGCTTTAAGTATAGTAAACAAGAAGAGAGGTATAGTCAATGGAAGTCAGGGGGCTGGAGGGAGGGTAACCTGGACTGCAACACTGAATACACTCTTATGGTAAGTGTACACAACTGTACTATTTCTTCATGTTTCACTGTTGCAGTCATTACATTTGGGTAGATTCCCAAAGCTAAGGAAGGGAGGAGGCAATTAGCATTAGGACCAGCTATTAGGTCCTGCAAGACTGCAGTGGTAAAACCAGCTCTGGGTTTAGAAAAAATGGCAAGTGGTAACGCTTGGTGAAGGTATGTACAGAACTCCAGGTAGCAGCTTCTAGGATGTCCCTGGTAAGAACACCTCTGAGAAAGGCTGTAGAAGTAGATGCAGCCCTGGTGGAATGGGGTCTTATCCCCTTATCCCCTGTGGGGTAGGGTTTCCATGATGCTTATAGCAGAAATGAATGCAATGGCCTATCCACTTAGAAATGGTTTGCTTTGAAATGGCCTTCCCCGCTGCCCCTGCGGCAAATGCAACCAACAGCTGTTCAGATTTCCTGAGGCATAGTCCTGTCCAAGTAAAATCTAAGTTGTCTGTGCACGTCCAAGGAATGCAGTATTCGTTCCCCTTTGTTATGTGGATTAGAAAAAAAGGTTGGCAAATGAATGGACTGATTAAGGGCCTCACTGGATACCACCTTGGGGATAAAGGAAGGATTGGTCCTGAGGGACACCCTGTCCGCATAAAAGATGATGAAAGGCTCCACCGCCATGAGGGCCTGTAATTCAGACACCCTTCTTGCTGAAGTGATGGCTAGAAGGAAGGCTGTTTTCCAAGAAAGGAATTTCAACTTTGCAGTTGCAGCTGGCTCAAAAGGAGGTAGAATGAGCTTTTCCAATACAAAGTTAAGGTCCCAGGCTGGAGTAGGGGCTCTCCTGGGTGGTTTTAAGTTTTTGGACCCTATGAGGAAATGCTTCAGCAGTGGATGAGAGAAGACAGGTGGCTCTGTACTGTAGTGTGCTGAAATGGCTGAGGCATGAATTTTAATAGAAGAGAAGGAAAGGCCCCTGTGGGGCATCTCGGTTAAGTATTGAAGAATATGCGGTAAATTGGGCACTGTTGTACCCAGACCCTGAGTTTGGCTCCAGGAACGGAATCATTTTTCACTTTTCAGCATAGGATTTTCTAGTACTAGGCCTCCTTGGCTCCAGAATGACATCCAGCACTTGCTTACTGAGGGATGGTAATGGAGAGCTCAGGTAATTAGCCAGGCTGCAAGGTTCAGGGTTTGAAGCTGTGGGTGCAGAATCTGGCCTCCTGCTGGGACAGTAGGGAAGGGTTCTGAGGCAGGTGCCAAGGTTCCAGCAGTGACACACTGCGCAAGAGGGGGTACCAGTGCTGGCGTGGCCAGTCTGGTGCAATGAGTATTGTCCTTGGTTTGCCCTGTTTGATCTCTAGTAGAACTTTGGAGAGGAGAGGTAGAGGGGGAAAGGCATAAACTGTTTTTTCCAGGTGAAGGACAGGGCATCCACTTTCCAAGCTTGTCTGTGGGGAGTCCTTGTGCAGAATTTGTCCAATTGGTAGTTCTGAGGGGAGGCAAACAGGTCAGTCTCTGGGCTCCCCCATTTGTTTCTCAAAATGTTGAATATCTTTGGTTACAGTTTCCACTCATGTGGGTCCATGAGATTTCTGCTTAGGTCATCTGCCAGTGTGTTTAGTTTGCCTGGCAGGAACTGAGCTTGTCAGTGCACTTGGTAGCTCAAGGCTGTGTTCCACAGAGCCATGGCTAGTTTGCAGAGAGGGTATGAGTGGGTTTCCCCCTGCTTGTTTATGTACCACATAACAGTGGTGTTTGTCCATCTTTACCAATAATTGTCCTGGAAGAATGTGGTCCTTGAAGGCTGTCAGGGAATTCTGTACAGCTAACATTTCTTTTTGATTGATATGCAGGTGCACTTGACTTGGATTCCATTTGCCATGAATGCACTACCCTGCCAAGTGAGCCACCCATGCATAGTCTGATGCGTCTGTTGTTAGGGTTTGAGCGGCAGGGGGTAGAATGAATGGCAGTCCCTTGTTGTGGTGGCAGGCCTCTGCCCACCAAAGGAACTCTGTCCTTATACAAGGAATGATAGGAATCATTGATTCTAGGTCCTGAGAATGTTGACACCATAGGCTTTTTAGATACCATTGTAAGTTTCCTCATATGCAGTCTTGCATATAGAATTAATAGAATGCAAGAGGCCATGAACCACGGGGCTTGCAGTATTTTCCTTGCAGATAGCTGGGTCTTTGTGGCCAGTAGTTTGAAGTAGGCTCTCAAATAAACTTGTTTCTCTGGCGTGAGGTAGGCTATCTGGGAAGTTGTATTCAAGCTTGCTCCCAGAAATACAATTTGTTGGCAGGGTACTAGGTGTGATTTCTTTTTGTTTATGGTGCAACCCAGTGAAGCTAGTAGTTTCTTTACAAATCCCAGATGATTTAATAGTATGTCCTGGCTTTCTGCCTGAATTAGACAATCGTCCAGGTATGGGTATATTTGAATATTTCTTTGCCTGCAGAATGCAATGACTGGAGCTACGTACTTTGTGAATACCCTGGGTGCAGTAGATAAGCCAAAGGGCAGTGCAGAGAACTGATAGTGCATGCAGCCTGCTATGAAGCGTAGGTATTTTCTACAAGATTCCCTTATTGGGATGTGCAGGTAGGCTTCCTTTAAATCCAGTGTTGCCACCCAGGCATTTTTGCCTAGCATGGAAGCAGCTGATGAAGAGTTAGCATTTTGAATTTTGGGATTACCAAAAAGGTGCTTAGGATAGACAGGTCCAGGACAGGAAGCCAGGAATTTTCTTTTCTGGGTACCAGGAAAAGTCTTGAGTAAAAACCTTGTCCCCATTCCTCTTCTGGGACAGGCTGAATAGCCTTGACACTTAGAAGAGAGAACCTGCTTTTGAGCCTCTGCCCACTGATTTGGGTGTAGTTCTGGCCAACCATTTGGGGCTGGTAAGGAGTGGAAGTGGAATCTGTATCCTTGGGAAACTATACTTAAAACCCATTTGTCTTGGGTAATGTGTTCCCAGTTTTAGCATGCAGGGCGATCTTTCCCCCTAAAGGAACAGCCAGTTGAGCAGGGCTTGGAAGGTTTAAAGTTAAGTAATTGTGACAGTTTACCATAGGGGGTATCTTACTACTTCCAGCTTTGAAAGTGGGAGCCCCAAACTGCTTAGGACTGTGAGTACCTTGAGACTGAAGCCTGGGTGGTCTGCTGGTTCTGGGTTTGGACTGAGGAGGCCTGGAAGAGACAGGAAAGGACCAATTCTTAGAAGGCCAGTGCCTATTAAAGCTGGGAGGCTGTATTTGCAGGAAATCTAACTGTTTGCATAGATTTAGCTTTCCCTCCATCTTTTTAAGTACTTCTTCTGCTTTGTAGCCAAACAGGCAGTCTTGGTTTAAGGGAGCATTCAGTAATTTAGCTTTAACATGTTCTGGCAAAGTTTGCACCTTAAGCCAAGCATGCCTTCGAAGTACAGACCTAGTGACAGCAGCCCTTCAAGATACCTCTAATGAATCAAAACCACATTGCAAAGTATGTTTACAAACTTGTTCAGCAGAATGCATTAAATCCTGCAATTATTTACTTTCAGCACAGTCAGGAATCAACATAATTTTCTGTTTAAGTAATCCAATAATATGCTGCCGATACTTTAACATATGAAACTGGCAGTTTAAGGCCCTAATGGCCAAAGTAGCAGAAGTGTATACCTTCTTACCCCATCTGTCCAGAGCCCTGAAATCTCTATCAGAGGGGGTAGGGTTTTTGGCAGTAGTAGCCTTAATGCCTTTGGGTCCCTGTGAAATGGTCTCAGGATCCGCAGTAGGATTCTTAAAGAGGAACTTGTGAGAGTCAGGTACTCTGTAATACCGGTCAGGTTTTCTGGGAGCAGGAGGTAAAGTTTCAGGGGCCAGGCTAGATTCCAAGAAGGCATCATCTACAATGTCCAGTACAGGAGGAATAGCTAAAGGCCTGTGTTGAGGTAGGAGTAAGAATTCCCTAAGCCTCTTTTTGGAGTCAGAGTAATCCTGGCTATCCCAGCGGAAATGCTCCCTAAGAGTATGCAAAGTTTCACCAAAGGAGAAATCCTCTGGAGGGGAAGCAGAGGGGAAGCAGAGGGAATGGAGTCCTCTGCATCAGAATCCTCATAAGTAGATAAGGGCAAATCCTGGTCATCAGAAAAAAAAAACAGAAATTTCAGAATCCTGATCAGAAGGAAAATCAGTTGTAGGTCTCTTAGAGGGAGAAGGGTGACTTCTCCTGATTAGAGTAATGAGGTCTTCAGCCATTCTTATTTGTTTTTTAGGCATAGGGGACTGACTATGTGAGTCTGGGCCACAGCTTTCTAGGCGTGGATCGAGTTTTAGGCCTTGAAGAAGAAGATGGCGTTGGTTTTATATGCATGTCAGTAGGTCTGAATACACACTCAGAAGCCGGTGCCTGCACAGCGGCTCCGGACCCATCCAAGGTAGAGACATCCGCAGGTTCCATAGTCGAAGAAGCATCTCATGGCATACTGGACTCCTAATGGGTCTCAGTAGAGGCCTGCGAATCTGAAGTAGCGGGTATCAGGGGCTGCAAAAGCGCCTCACTGAGTACCAGCGAACTGACGACTAGCTTAACGGAAGCAGCGTCGGCAGCTTTGGACCTATGCGGTCTGTCTCTGTCTTTATCTTTGCGTTTATTCAGAATGTCGGTAACTGGGTGGCTTACCAAAGCCATTTCTGGATAATTGAACAGAGTACCAAAATATTTAGATGCAAAAATGAACAGACGACAAATAGTTTGAGGTTTGAATAAGGCACAAAACCCACAGCGAGGGATGTCGTGGTCTGAGCCTAAGCAAGGAATGCAGTACGAATTAAAATCTTTATGAGGTATTTGCTTTCCACAAGTAATACAATTGTTAACTTTTACTGACATCGGTTTAGAGCAAGAAAAAGGATCCCCAAAGGGGTACTTAGCAATGCTGAAGACTTCGGATCTGAACCTTGAAAAAAAACTTGAAAACGAAAATTTCAGGAGTCAGCCAACCGGCACTTGCGAAAGTACAGTTGTGTACACTTACCATAAATGTAGATGTTCGAGTGTATTCACTGTTACAGTCATTACATTTGGGTATTCTGCTGGCAGGTTGCCCTCAGTTGGCCTGATTAACAAAGTCTTGGGTCCTGCGTCGGTTGCTGTCCCTTCTTCCAGGACTTCAGGTCGTCAAGGGTATAAAACATGCAGCTGATGCTATTTTCATCAGTTTTTCTTGCCCCAGATGTCAGGTGCCCCTCAAATGGGGAGCAAAATATATATGCATGTAATTTAGAACACAAAAAATATACCTCCAAATAAAAGCAAATACAACAAAAAGGCTTTTGAGCATAGGAACAGAAAGAAGAGGTATACAAAGAGAAAAGTATGGGGCTGGCGGGTGGGTAACCAGGACTGCAACAGTGAATACACTTGAATATCTACATTTATGGTAAGTGTACACAACTGTACTATGTTCTTCGTGTTTCATTGTTGCAGTCATTACATTTGGGTAGAATCCTAAAGCTATGGTTGGGAGGATGGAATTATACAGCATTAGGAGCAGCTATAAGGCCCTGCAGGACAGCAGTGGCAAAGCCTGCTCTGAATTTAGAGAAGAGAGGTAAATGGTAATGTTTGGTGAACGTATGAACTGAGCTCCAGGTAGCAGCTTCTAGAATGTCTCTGGTACGAACCCCTCTGAGAAAGGCTGCAGAAGTAGATGCAGCCTTGGTGGAATGGGATCTGATCCCCTTGGGGACAGGTTTACCATGATGCATGTAGCAGAAACGAATACAATGGCTTATCCATTTTGAAATTGTCTGCTTTAAGATAGCCTTTCCCTCTGCCCCTGCAGCAAATGCCACCAGTAGTTGCTCAGATTTTTTTGAGAGATTTTGTCCTGTTCAAGTAGAATCTTAGTTGTCTGTGTACATCCAATGAATGCAGAATCCGCTCCCCCATGTTCTGCGGATTTGGGAAAAAAGTTGGCAGATGAATGGTCTGATTAAGAGCCACACTAGATACCACTTTAAGCATAAAGGATGGATTGGTCCTGAGCGCTAGCCTGTCCGGGTAGAAAATAATAAAAGGCTCCACTGCCATGAGAGCCTGTAGTTCTGAGATCCTTCTAGCTGAAGTGACTGCTAAAAGAAAAGCTGTCTTCCAAGAGAGAAATTTTATGTCCGCAGTAGTAGCTGGCTCAAAAGGAGGCAGGGTGAGTTTTTCCAACACAAAACTGAGGTCCCATGCAGGAGTTGGTGCTCTCCTGGGAGGTCTTAATTTTTTGGCCCCTCTGAGATACTGCTTTAGCAGGGGATGAGAAAAGAGGGGAGGCTTTGTGTTGTAATGAGCTGAAATGGCAGAGGCGTGGATTTTTATGGAAGAGAAAGATAGGCCCTTGTGAAGCATCTCAGATAAATATTGCAGAATCTGAGGAATATTGGACATTTCTGTGCTTATTCCTTGTGCCTGATTCCAGGCACAGAATATTTTCCATTTATCAGCATAAGATTTTCTAGTACTAGACCTTCTAGCCTCCAAAATGACATCCATCACAGGTTTGCTGAGGGATGTAACTGGTGAAATTAGTTGATTAGCCATGCTGCAAGATTCGGAGTTTGGAGCTGAGTGTGTAGAATTTGGAAGTTCTGCTGAGACAGTAGATAAGGTGTCTGAGGCAGGTACCACGGAGGAGGGTGTGACATATTGCGTAGGAGTGGGTATCAGTGTTGGTGAGGCCAGTCTGGAGCAATCAGAATCATTTTTGGTTTTTCCTGTCTGACTTTTATTAATACCTTGGAGAGCAAAGGCAGAGGGGGAAAAGCATAGACTGATAGGTTTTTCCAGCTGAAGGATAGAGCATCCACTTTCCAAGCTTTTTTGTGATGGATTCCTGTGCAGAATTTGTCCAACTGATAGGTCTTTTTGCCTCACCCCAAAATTATGTCTGGGTTCCCCCATTTGTGTGTCAACATGCTGAAGATTTGCGGATCCAGTTTCTATTCGTGTGGGTCCATAGTACTTTGCTTTCCTGGCAGGAATTGAGCTTGTAGATGTATTAGGTAAGCCAAGGCTGTGTTCCTCAAGGCCATAGTTAGTCTGAAAAGGGGTTAGGAATGGGTACCCCCCCTGCTTGTTTATGTACCACATGACTGTGGTGTTGTCAGTCTTTATCAGTAGTTGTCCTGGACGAAGAAAGTCCTTGAAAGCTGTCAGAGCATTCTGTACAGCTAACATCTCTTTCTGGTTGATATGCAGGTGCATTTGATTTGGGCTCCATTCGCCCTGAATGCATCTCCCTGCCAGATGCGCCCCCCCCAAGCATAGTCAGATGAGTTTGTAGTCAGGGTTTGGGTGGCAGGGGGTGGAATGAATGACAGTCCCTTGTTTTGGTGACAGGCCTATGCCCACCATAGGAACTCTTGCTGCAGGCAAGGAATGATATGAATCATTGTTTCCAGGCTGTGACAATGTTGACTCCATAAGCTTTTTAGGTACCACTGAAGTTTCCTCATATGCAGTCTTGCATATGGAATTAGAAGAATGCAGGAAGCCATGAACCCCAAGGCCTGCAGAATTTGTATTGCAGATAACTGGGTTTTTGTGGCCACTTGTTTGAAGTAAGTCATCAATTGGATTTGTTTGTCTGGCGTGAGGTAAGCCATCTGGGCAGTTGTATTCAAGCTTGCACCCAGGAATGTAATTTTTTGAGAGGGTACCAGTTGTGATTTCTTTTCGTTTATGGTGTACCCTAGGCAAGTTAGAAGCCTTTTTACAAATGCCAGATGCTGTAGAAGAGTGTCCTTGTTTTCTACTTGAATTAGACAATCGTCCAGATAAGGATAAATTTGAATGTTTCTTTGTCTGCAAAATGCAATTACTGGTGCCAGGCACTTTGTGAAGACCCTGGGTGCAGTAGATAAGCCAAAGGGCAGTGCAGAGAACTGGTAATGCAAATAGCCCGCTTTGAAGCTGAGGTATCTTCTGCAAGACTCCCTGATTGGGATATGCAGGTAAGCCTCTTTTTAAGTCTAGAGTTACCAACCAGGCATCCTTGCCTAGCATAGGCAGTAACTGTTGTAGAGTCAGCATCTTGAATTTTAGAATTTCCAGAAAAGTATTTAGAATGGATAAGTCCAGAATTGGACACCATGATTTGTCTTTTCTGGGTACCAGGAAAAGACTTGAATAAAAACCTTGTCCCTTTTCCTTTTCTGGTACTGTTGAATAGCCCCCATATTCATGAGGGACATAACTTGTTTCTGGGCCTCTGCCCACTGATATGGAGGCAGATCTGGCCATCCGTTTGGAAATGGGAACATGTGGAAATGAAATCTGTATCCCTGGGATACTATATTTAAAACCCACTTGTACTGGGTAATTAGATGCCAACTTTGTGCATGAAGTGCTAGTTCCCCCCCCAAAGGGGCTGCCAAAAGATAAGTGCTTGGAAATGGCAGAGGAAAGTCATTGAGACTGTTTACCGCAGGGAGGTGCCTTGCTACTTCCAGATTTGGAGGTGGAGGCACCCCATTGTTTTGTTCTGTAAGTTCCTTGTGACTGAAACCTGGAGCCTTTGGAGTGTCTGGGTTTGACCTGAGTGGCTCTGGTGGGTACTGGAAAGGACCAATTCTTAGTAGGCCAGTGCCTACTGAACCTGGGTGGCTGCACTTGTATTTACAGTTTGCATAGATTTAGCTTTGTCTTCCATTTTTTTCAAAACTTCTTCTGCCTTATTACCAAATAGGCTGTCCTGTTGTAAAGGAGCATCCAACAATTTTCCTTTAACATGATCAGGCAGATTTTGCTCCTTGAGCCAAGCATGCCTTCTTAATCACAGATCCAGTTACAGTGGCCCTGCAAGAGGCCTCCAAAGAATCAAAACCACATTGCAAAGTATGCTTTCCAACTTCTTCAGCTGAATGCAATAAATCCTGTAACTCTATTTTCCACAGAGTCAGAAATCAACATAATTTTCTGTTTGAGTAAGCCCATGACATGCTGCTGATATTTAAGCACATGAAATTGACAGTTTAAAGCCCTGATTGCCAAGGTTGCAGACGTGTAAACCTTCTTACCCCATCTATCCAGCGCCCTGGAGTCTCTCTCAGAAGGGGTAGGATTTTTAGCAGTAGAAGCCTTAACACCCTTTGGACCCTGAGAAATTGTTTCAGGGTCAGCAGTAGGGTTTTTAAAAAGAAATTTGTGGGAGTCAGGAAACATGTAATATCTGTCTGGCTTACTAGGAGCCGGAGGCAGGGAAACAGGATCCATGCTAGATTCTGAGAAAACATTAACAATGTCTAGAACGGGAGGTATAGCCAAAGGCCTATACTGAGGAAGAAGAAGGAAATCCCTAAGCCTCTTTTTGGATTCTGAAAAATCCTGACTCTCCCAATGAAAATGTTCCCTTAAGGTATGCAAAGTTTCTCCAAAAGAAAAATCCTCAGGAGGAGATGCAGAAGGATTGGATTCTTCTGCATCAGAGCCCTCATAAGGTGTAACAGATAATTCCTGATCAGAAGAAATGGAAACCTGATCTGAAGATTCATAATCAGTGCCTTGCCTAAGCCTCTTAGCAGAAGGGGGTTGGGAACCCCTGATCAAGGTAATTAAATCCTCAGCCATTTTGATCATTTGTTTTTTAGGCATAGGGGCCTGTGCAAGTGGCCATGCATCAGTTTTTTAGACATAGAAGTTGGTTTTGGCCTTGTTTTTGAGGATGGTGTCGGTTTAATATACAAATCTTTAGGCCAGAAAACACCCTCAGAAGCCGATGCCTGCTTAGTGGTTCCGGACCCATCTAAGGTAGAGAAATCCGTGGGCTCAATACTTAAAGTGTCTCACGGCACACTGGACTCCGAATGGGTCTCAGTAGAGGCCTGAAAATCAAAAGTAGTGGGTATCAGGGGCTGCGAAAGCACCTCACTGAGTACTGGCACACTGGTGACTAGCTTAGGAGAAGCTTCATTGTCGGTTTTGGACTTTGAAGGTCTGTCTCTGTCTTTTTCTTTGTGTTTTTTGTGAATTCCAGTAGTCAGATTTGCTAACCGACGACATTTCTGGATAGTTAAATCTTGAGCCAAAATATTTAGATGCAAAAATATACTGACGCTTAATAGTGCGTTGGTTAAATTTAGCACAAAACCGACAGCAAGGCACGTTGTGGTCAGGGCCTAGGCAAGGAATACAGTACGAATGAAAATCTTTATGAGGTATTTGCGTTCCACAAGTAATGCAATTATTAACTTTTACTGACATCGGAAAGGAGCAAGAAAAAGTTTCCCCAACGGGGTACTTAGCTTTTAGTTGAAGACTTTGATTCTGAAACTCAAAAATGAAAATTTCAGGAGTCGGCCGACCGACACTTGCGAACTGCTTCCGCTTCGGGCACCGCACGGCAAGAAAGACTGATGTAATGGCGTCAACTGCATGTTTTATACCCCTGACAACCTGACGTCATGGAAGAAGGGACAGCAACCAATGCAGGACCCAAGACTTTGTTAATCAGGCCGACTGAGGGCAACCTGCAGGCAGATTACCCAAATGTAATGACTGCAACAGTGAAACATGAAGAACATCTGCAAAGCATCTGACTGCAAGGGTCTTCTGAGGGTAGATAGGACAGCAGGAAAAAGTCATTGGTTCCTTGCTCTCATCCACCGATGACATGCATGAGACTCGGAGCGTGGGAAGGGCTACGAAAATGACTGACGATCCACCCTGCCCATGGCATGTACTTTGCCTTTCCTCGGGCAGGCAGTTTTGCAGCTTATACTGCAAAACATCTAGACTGAACAGGAGCGTCTTCCCTCTATCCATAAAGCAGCTAAACTTGAATGCCAGGCATGACAGCGAATAATTAGATCAATATGCTACTTGCTATGAAGTACCATCTATAGCAACCACTCTAGCAAATTGTTTCATTAACTGGTACAGTTATAGCCGGTTTACTTACGCTATTGCTTTAACTGGTACAGTTAAAGCCTGTTTACTTATGCTATTGCTTTTTGAATGTGCAATACTCAGGAGTGAGTCACCACTCCATACATGACATATAAACATCAGAATCTATCATACTGCAACTGATGAAGTGCAATATGTTAAGCAAACACAATGTGAAGCTATAGCCTTTGCAATATATACTAGTGTAATATTGTCTAATGTCTTCCTGTCCATTTGTGGTAATTTACTATGTTAACATTTTAATTATTACCGTATGTACATTGCCATTCAAACTATGCGTTTCATTGTTACGTCTTGCACGGGGTCCACAGCAATTTAATTTCATTCTTCTTGCACTGCTATGTATAGCTGATTGGCAATGAAGTTTACTGTGACTTAATATGAAACAATGTAGAAGTTCAGATATTTTAGTATTTCATAATAACTTAAATTTTCACATCCATGGATGTTCTTGTATACTTCCACTGTACTCTTTCCAGTTTATTCAAGCTTGTTTTCTTATAATGTTTACATGTTATTCCATATTCAAGTTTGGGTATAATGTAACAAACAATGACTTCATAATTTCTTCTTTCCTAGACTTTATAAATTTTTTTATTAACCTACATCTCTATCATTAACCATTTAGTTGATATGAGTAGGAAAACTCAAAGCTTCATCTACCCATATATCCAGGTCCTAAATGAATCAACAGTTTCAGTCACTGTGTTCTGTATGAAATATTCACCTTTAAATTTATGTCTTCCAAATCTCATATGCTAGTTTTAAATGAATTTATGAACTTCAATGTAAGTTAAGAGCTTTCATTCCCAAACATCATCATAACTTCATCACAACTAAAAAGCATAAACCAACTCATTATTACAATTATTTTATCAAATATCAGGTGAACAATGTTCTGCAAAAATAGGATCCTTTAATGCAAATCACTAATTCATATTGGTCACCAATAAATATCACCATAAAACCTACAGTCTACAATTGTTCAAGCAGAACCTAAAAAACAAATTATTCTAAATACATCACCATGTATCTTTCTAAAATGTCAGAAGTTAAAGTGGTCTCCAATTGTGATTTCTCTTTATTCATGGAGATTCCTATGGATAGGCGAAGTTGGAGCAGGTAGTCTCTTGCCTGGATGAATGACTTCTATAAGGTAAATGACGACAAGTAGCCAGCTGTCCGGGTAAGGAAATGTGCAAATTCTTCTGGTCCTCGTATGACAAGCAAAGTACAGTTGTGTACACTTACCATAAATGTAGATGTTCTAGTGTATTCACTGTTGCAGTCATCACACTTGGATTATCTGCCTGCAGGTAGCCCTCAGTCGGCCTGAATACCAGAGACTTAGTATTTCTGCGTCAGTTGCTGTCGCTCCAGGACTGACATCAGTTCATCAGGGGTATAAAAACAGGCAGTTGACGCCATTACATCAGTTTTTCTTGCCCCAAATGTCAGGAGCCCCCAAATAGGGAGCTAAGCTATGGTGGGAAAATCACCACCAGTAAAAAGTAAATACTAATACCAATACCCCTGTAAGGGGAGAGTAATACACATAGAGAGGAGAGAGAGAAGAGAGCTGGAGGGAGGGAAACCAGGGCTGCAACAGTGAATACACATGAACATCTACATTTATGGTAAGTGTACACAACTGTACTATGTTCTACGTGTTTGTCATCACACTTTGGTCGATTCCCAAAGCTGAAGAAAGGGTGGAGGCAGTCAAGAAGAGTTTGGGCTGTCTAGTATGTCCTGCAGGACTGCTGTTGCAAAACCCGCCCTGGATTTGGAAAATATAGGCAGGTGGTAATGCTTGGTGAATGTGTGTACAGAACTCCAGGTAGCGGTTTCCAGAATGTTCTTGGTAGGGACTCCCCTGAGGAATGCTAGAGAGGTAGAATTTGCCCTAGTGGAGTGTGTGCTGACCAGCTGAGGGATTGGTTTTCCATGGTGTTTGTAGCAAAAATGGATACAGTGTGCTATCCATTTGGAAATTGTCTGTTTTGAAATGGCCTTGGCCTCTGCCCCTGGTGCAAAACTGAGTAGTAACTGGACAGATTTCCTGAAGGGCTTAGTCATATCAAGGTAGAATCTGAGCTATCTGTGCACATCCAAGGAGTGCAGGATCCTTTCCCCTTTATTTTGGGGATTAGGGAAGAAGGTTGGCAAATGGACAGATTGGTTGAGAGCCATGCTGGACACCACTTTAGGCATAAAGGAAGGATTAGTCCTGACGGAGGCTGTGACAGCATGAAAAATAATGGAGGGTTCCACAGCCATAAGAGCTTGTAGCTCAGACACACTTATAGCTGAAGTGATGGCCAGAAGCAAGGCTGTTTTCCAAGAGAGAAATTTTAACTCTGCTGATGCTGCAGGCTCAAAGGGCGGGGGAGCATGAGCTTTTCCAGTATGAAGTTAAGGTCACAAGCAGGGGTGGGTGCTCTCCTTGGTGGCCTTAAGTTGTTTGCCCCTCTCAGGAACTGTTTGATGACAGGGTGAGAGAAGAGAGCTGGCTGTTGTAATGAGCCGAGATGGCAGAGGCATGGATCTTAATGGAGGAGAAGGATAGGCCTCTGTGGAGTAGATCTGCTAAGTAATCCAGGATTAGAGGTAGGGAAGGCAGTGCTGTGTCCTCACCTTTAGACTGAATCCAGGAGCAATACCTTTTCCACTTATCAGCATAGGATTTCCTTGTACTGGGCCTTCTGGCTTCCAGAATGATGTCCAGTACCTGCTTGCTTAGGCTGGTCAGTGGGGGAGAATTCAAGGAATAAGCCAAGCTGCAAGATTCAGGGTTTGCAGTTGCGGATGCAAGGTCTGTCCCACCTGCTGAGTGAGGAGGATTGGGCTCTGGGGTAGGTGCCAGGGTGGTACCAGTAACAGGCTGCGCAGTAGTGGGTACCAATGCTGGGGTGGCCAGTCTGGGGCAATCACGATTGTCCTTGGTCTGTCCTGTCTTATCTTGAGCAATATTCTTGAGAGAAGCGCAGAGGGGGAAATGCGCAGATTGAGAGGTTTACCCACTGGAAAGATAGGGCATCCACTTTCCAGGCTCCACTGTGAGGTGTCTTGGTGCAGAATTTGCTGAGCTGGTGATTGCAGGGGGAGGCAAAGAGGTTCACCTCTGGGGTCCCCCATTTCTGGATCAGAAGGCTGAAGGTACTGGGTTCTAATTGCCACTCATGTTGGTCTAGGAGATTTCTGCTTAATTCATCTGCCAGTGAGTTTTGTTTGCCTGGCAGGAATTGAGCTTGCAGATGGACCTGCATGCCCAAGGCCGTGTTCCACAGGGCCATGGCTAGCCTGCAGAGTGGATTTCCCCCCTCTTGCTGATGTACCACAACTGTGGTGTTGTCTGTTTTTATTAGCAGGGGTCCTGGTGAGAGTAGTGATCTGAAAGCTGTTAGAGCATGCTGAACAGCTAGCACCTCTTTTTGGTTGATGTGCAGATGAATTTGACTTGGGCTCCAGTGGCCCTGAATGCACTTGCCATCCAGGTTTGCCCCCCCCCCGGCATAGTCTGATGCATCTGTGGTTAGGGTCTGCACTGCGTGGGGTTGAGTAAAGGGAAGTCCCTTGTTGTGATTGCATGCTGTTGCCCGCCAAAGAAACTCTGTCCTTAGACAAGGTATGACAGGAATGACTGTTTCCAGGTCCTGAGAATGTTGGCACCAAAGACCAGTACCACTGAAGTTTCCTCATATGGAATTAGTAGGATGCAAGAGTCCAAGAAACCTAGGGCCTGCAGGATTTTCCTTGTGGATAGCTGGGTTCTGGTGGCCATTTGAGTGAAGTAGCCTGTCAGATAGGCTTGTTTTTCTAGAGCAAGGAATGCCATCTGGGATGCTGTGTCCAAGCTTGCTCCCAGGAATACAATTGTTTGACTGGGGACTAGTTTTCATTTATTTTCACTGACAGTGTACCCCAGAGAGGTTAGAAGGTTGCTTACAAATGTCAGGTGCTGCAACAGCATTTCCTGACTGTCTGCCTGAATCAGGCAGTTGTTCAAGTACGGGTAAATTTGAATTTTTCTCTGACTAAAGTAGGCAATGGCTGGAGCCAGGTATTTTGTGAATACTCTGGGAGCAGTGGATAAGCCAAAGGGAAATGCAGGGAAAGTACAGTTGTATACACTTACCATAAATGTAGGTGTTAGAGTGTATTCACTGTTGCAGTCCTTACAAAATGGGTAATCTGGCTCCCGGTAGCCCACAGTTGTCCAGAATACCAAAGTCCTTAGTATTTGACGCCGGCTGCCTTCGATTTTGGCCGGATGTCAGGACGGCAGGTATAAAAGAAGGCAGCCAATGCCATTTCCTCAGTTTTTCTTGCCTTAACTGTCAGGAGCCTCCCCAAAAAAGGTTAGACCAAGAAAAGAAAATCCAGTCTGTGCCCTAGGAGAAAAAGGGGGTATGGAAGGGGGGGGGACCAGGACTGCAACAGTGAATACACTTGAACATTTACATTTATGGTAAGTGTACACAACTGTACTATGTTCATTGTGTTTCACTGCTGCAGTCCTTACAAAATGGGTTGATTCCCAAAGCCCAGGAAAAAAAAAACAAA
Source organism: Protopterus annectens (assembly GCF_019279795.1). Classification (NCBI taxonomy): domain Eukaryota; kingdom Metazoa; phylum Chordata; order Ceratodontiformes; family Protopteridae; genus Protopterus; species Protopterus annectens. The sequence continues at coordinate 1,270,954,989 of NC_056728.1, forward strand.
AGGGAGGAGGAACACCCACTGTTTAAGGGTTGGTAAGGATGCCCTGCAACACTGCAGTGGCAAAGCTAGCCCTGGACTTAGAAAACAAGGGTAAATTGTAATGTTTAGTGAAAGTGTGGACAGAAGTCCATGTAGCTGCTTCCAGTATGTCTCTAGTAGGTACACCTCTTAAGAAAGCTGCTGAGGTAGAGGCTGCCCTAGTAGAAAGGGTCCTAATACTCAGGAGGAACCTTGCCATGCTGTAAGTAACAAAAGTGAATACAATGAGCAATCCACTTAGAAATGGTCTGTTTAGAAATAGCTTTGCCCTGAGCTCCAGGAGCAAAACTGACCAACAACTGATCCAACTTTCGAAAAGATTTAATCTTGTCCAGGTAAAATCTATGCTGTCTATGCACATCCAGGGAATGCAGTAACCTTTCCCCTTTATTCTGAGGATTAGAAAAGAAGGTAGGCAGGTGGATAAACTGGTTAACAGTTAGGCTAGAAACCACCTTAGGCATAAAGGAGGGATTAGTTTGAAGAGAAACCTGATCCACATGGAAGATGATAAAAGGCTCTACTGCCATTAAGGCCTGCAGCTCAGAAACTCTTCTAGCTGAAGTAACAGCCAAAAGAAAGGCAGTTTTCCAGGAGAGAAACTTTAGGTCTGCTGAGGCAGCTGGTTCAAAAGGAGGCAGAGTAAGTTTCTCAAGTACAAAACTGAGATCCCAAGGAGGAGTAGGTGCCCTTCTGGGAGGATTTAAATTGCTAGCTCCCCTGAGGAATTGTTTCATCAAGGGATGAGAGAAAATGGGATGCTTAAAGGAACAATGAGCAGAAATAGCTGAAGCATGGATTTTGATAGAAGAAAAGGAAAGTCCACCATTAAGCAAGCCTGCCAGATAGACAAGAATAAGAGGAAGAGTAGGTTGAGAAGGTTCTTCCCCTCTAGTCTGCATCCAAATGGAGAATCTTTTCCACTTATCTGTGTAAGATTTCCTAGTGCTAGGCCTTCTGGCATCACGAAGGACCGCAACCACTTGTTGGGATAGGTTTAAATTCTGAGCCAAGCTGCCAAATTCAGAGTCTGAAGATGAGGATGCAGAATTTTTCCCCCCTCCTGAACCAAGAGATCTGGTATCAGGGGAAGATGCCAAGGTTGAGACTGGGAGAGACTGCGAAGTAGTGGATACCAATGTTTTCTGGGCCAGTCTGGAGCTATGATGATGGCCCTTGGTTTTTCTTCCCTTATCCTTAACAGCACTCTGGGAAGAAGAGGCAGAGGAGAGAATTCACAGATCGAGAGCTGTGTCCAGGGGAAGGACAGAGCATCCACCTTCCAAGCTTTGCTATGATGATCCCTGGTGCAAAAGGTTGGAAGAAGGTGGTTAGTTGGAGATGAGAAGAGATCCACCTGGGGAGTGCCCCAACGGTGAATGATGTAACAGAAGATAGTCTTGTTTAGTTGCCACTCGTGAGGATCCGGGACCTGCCTGCTCAACCGGTCTGCCAAGGTGTCGAACCTTCCTGGAAGAAACTGAGCTGTCAGATAAATGCCCATGGAAGCTGCTATGGACCACAGTATCATGCTTTGTCTGCACAGGGGGTAAGAGTGCGTCCCTCCCTGCTTGTTGATGTACCACATGATTGTGGTGTTGTCTGTCCTGACCAGAAGAGTACTGAGAGAGAGAAGATGTTTGAAAGCCATTAAGGCCTGCTGGACTTCCATCAATTCCTTCAGATTTATGTGCAAATGAACCTGTTGAGAGTTCCAAGTCCCCTGAATGCATCTGCCCTCTAGATGTGCTCCCCAAGCGTAGTCCAAGGCATCTGTAGTGAGAGTCTGGCTGGCAGGAGGTGGACAGAAAGGCAGGCCTTTCTTCTGTGCACAGGCCATCGCCCACCAAAGGAACTCAGTCTGCAGGCAGTGAATCAGAGGAAGTATCAAGTCTAAATCCTGAGTGTGTTGACACAAAAATGTTTTTGAGGTAACATTGTATTTTCCTCATATGCAGTCTGGCATATGGAATCATCAGAATACATGAAGCCATGAATCCCAGGGCTTGCAGGAATTGCCTTGCAGAGAGCTGGATCATGCTTGGCAAATTTTAAGTAATTTGAAAGATCCATTTGTTTCTCTTGAGGGAGGAATACAATCTGGGCGGCTGTGTTCAGGCTCCCTCCCAGGAATACAATCTCCCTGGTGGGTACCAATTTTGACTTCTTTTCGTTGATGGTGTAGCCCAAAGAGGTGAGAAGGTTCTTTACAAAGTCCAAGTCCTTTAGAAGTTGCTCTGGAGAGTTTGCCTGAATAAGACAATCTTCCAAGAAAGGGTAAATTTGAATGTTTCTTTGCCTGCAAAAAGCAATGACTGGAGCCAGGCATTTGGTAAAAACTCTGGAAGCAGCAGATAAGCAGACAGGCAGTGCAGAGAACTGGAAGTGCCAGTTCCCCACCTTGAAGCGAAGGCACTGCCTGCAGCTTTCCCTTACTGGGACATGCAGATAAGCTTCTTTGAGATCCAAAGTCACCAGCACTGGCAGCAATTGCTGAAGAGTGAGCATTTTGAATTTGGGAATAACCAGAAAAGTGTTTAGAATGGACAAATCCAGAATAGGGCACCAAGTGCCCCCTTTTTTGGGAACCAGGAAAAGCCTTGAGTAGAAACCCGGGCCTATCTGTAGTGTAGGAACTGGCTCTATTGCTCCCAGGTTTAGTAAAGAAGAAACTTGTTTTTCTGCTTCTGAACTCTGATTTGGGGGGATATCAGAGCATCCTTGGTGGACAGGGAAGGTGGGAAAGGAGAACTTGTAGCCGTGGGATACTATTTTGAGCACCCATTTGTCGTCTGTGATGGTGAACCAGACATTTGCAAACATGGCTAACCTTACCCCTCAAAAGAATCCCTGGGCCCGCAGAGGCAGGCAGGGGAAGGCTGGAGTCATTGGGAATGCTTGCTTAGAACTCCCCGATTTAGAAGAGGAAGCCTGCCAGTGCTTAGCCTTTTGAGGGGTGGAAGTCTGTCACCTAGACCACCTGTAACCCCTAGACCTAGTGTGACTCTGTTTACTAGGGTCAGGAAAAGTCCAATTCTTAGAAGGGTAATGTCTACTAAAACGAGGAGGCTGAAATTGCAGAAAGTCCTTAACAGTTTGCATAGATTTGGCCTTATCCTCCAACTTTTTCAACACCTCTTCTGCTCTGCTACCAAAAAGATTGTCCTTGTGCAAAGGCACATCTATTAATTTAGACTTGACAGGTTCAGAAATGGGCTGTTCCCTGAGCCAAGCATGTCTTCTAATGACAGAACCAGTGGCTGCTGCCCTGCAAGAAGCCTCCAAAGTGCCAAAACCACAATGTAGAGAAGGTTTAGTGACAAGAGTGGCAGAATTCAATAAATCATGCATGTCCTTACTCTCCATCAGGGAAGGAATGCAAGCATTGTAGCCTTAATAGCCTCCAAAGTATGCTGCTGATACTTAAGCATACGAAAAAGACCTACTAGCCAGGGTGGAAGAAGTATAAACCTTTTTACCCCATCTATCCAAGGCCCTAGATTCCCTGTCAGAAGGAACAGGATTTTTAGCAACCGTGGCTTTAACAGCCTTAGGGCCCTGAGAAATAATCTCTGGATCAGCAGTAGGATTCTTGAAAAGGAACTCATGAGAATCAGGAACTCAACACCCGGCAGGCTTTCTGGGAGCAAGAGGAACAGAATTAGGAGTCAAAGAATTCACCATGAAAACATCATCATCAACTTACAAAACCGGAGGGATAGCCAAAAGCTTATGCTGTGGCAAATCCAAGAATTCCCTAATCTGTTTCTTAGACTGAGGAAAGTCCTGACTTTCCCATTTGAAATGCTTCCTAAGTGTATTCAGAGTATCTCTAAAAGAAAAATCTGGAGAGGAGGCAGAAGGGATGGAGTCTTCTGCATCAAAATCCTCAAAACCAGAAAAAAGTGGAGAGTTTCCCTCTTCATCAGCAAAGTTGCTGAAAACCTCAGAGTCTGAGGCAGAGAAAGCTTCTGGGGACAATTCCCTAATCCTTTTAGAAGGAGGTGGCGGAGGGCCCTTGATAAGGGTCAAGAGATCACTAGCCATTTTAACCATCTGAGCCTAGGGCATTTGAGGGGAGGCCGATGCCTGCTTAGGAGTAGATTTTCGGCAGGATGGCCTGCTAGAAAGCCAGAGGGACTCGGGAGGCCTAGCCACCGCAGAAGTCTGAATTAAGGTCGTTGGTCTGGATCTGGTCTCCGGGCAGAGAAAAGAGGCCTCAGAAGCCGACGCCTGCTTAGCGGCTCCGGATCCATCAGAGGCATCAACTGGCAGAGCGTCAGAAGAAGAAGTGGAAGCCTGTGGTATAGAGGACTCAGAAAAGGTCTCCGCAGACGCCTGCTGCTGAACATCTGCAGACTGCAGAGGCAAAGAAAGCACCTCACTGACTACCGCTGGGCTGACAACCAACTTAACAGGGACGTCGTCAGCTAATTTGACCCAAAGCCTGTCATGGTCCTTATCCTTGCACTTCTTAGGAACATCTGAAGTCGGGAGACAAGAAGATGCCATACCGACGAACTTAGGCTAAACTCCGAAATGCTTGAACAAGATCCTAGTTCTATGGCATATGGTATGCGGGTTGAAAGAAGTACAGAGAACACAATTGGGGATGTCATGCCCAAGGCCCAAACAAGTAATACAATAGGAGTGAAAATCATGGTGCGGAATCTGTTTTCCACAGGCAAGACAGTTATGAACTTTCTCTGACATTCGTTAAAGCAAGAAAAGAGGGTCCCCAATGGGGTACTTATCTGAGGATGTCTTCAACTAAGCAATCAGAATACAAAAAGAAGGTATTTGGCCGACCGGCACTCGTTCAAAATGTGTCTGCTTCGGGCTCCGTGGCAAGAAAGACTAAGGAAATGACGTTGGCTGCCTTCTTTTGTACCCAACGTCCTGACATCAGGCCTAAACCAAAGGCAGCTGACATCATATACCAAGGACTTTGGTATTCTGGCCGACTGTGAGCTACCGGGAGCCGGATAACCCATTTTGTAAGGACTGCAACAGTGAAACACGATGAACATCTGATAATGCATAGATTCTGCCCTGAGACATGGGTATTTCCTGTGTGAGTCCCTGAAAGGGATGTGCAGATAGGCTTCCTTTTAGGTCTAGGGTGGCTAACCAGGCATCTTTGGCCAGCACAGGAAGAAGCTGCTGAAGGGTGAGCATTTTGAATTTTAGTACCACCAGGAAGGTGTTTAGAATGGAAAGATCTAGGATTGGGCACCAAGTGCCCTCTTTTCTGGATACCAGGAAAAGTCTGGAATAGAATCCTTGACCTATCTGTTCTGCCAGAATAGGTTGAATTGCCCTTATGGAGAGCAGGGATTGAACTTGGTGTTGTGCCTCTGCCCACTGGTTTGGAGGAAGGTCTGAGGGGATGGCAGAGAGTGGAAGTAAAATTTGTACCCCTGGGATACAATGTTGAGGACCCATCGGTCTTTGGTGATGGAAGTCCATTTTTTTGCATGATGGGCAAGTTTTCTCCTACGGGCATGAGCAGTTGGGCAGAGGTGAGGAGTGGAGTTGAGAAGTCATTGTGAATTCTTTCCGTAAGGGGGTAGCTTAGCACTCCCTATTTTTGAAGAGGAGGCACTCCATTGCTTAAATCTCTGCATACCCTGAGACTGTAGTCTGGGGGGGGGGGTCTGTTTCCCCTGGGTCTAGTTTGAGATGGACTTGTGAGGGCTGAAAAGGACCAACGCTTCGAGGGGCATGCCTACTGAATCTAGGAGGCTGTAACTTGCAAGAAATATTTGACTGTCTGCATAGATTTACCTTTTTTCTTCCATCTTTTTAAGAACCTCTTCTGCTTTGGTGCCAAACAGATTATCCTTGTTCAAAGGAGCGTCTAGTAATTTTGATTTGACATGGTGTGGCAAGGTCTGCTCCTTAAGCTAAGCATGCCTTCTCAGTACAGAACTAGTGACTGCTGCCCTGCAAGATGCTTCTAGGGTGTCAAAGCCATATTGTAAAGTATGCTTGCTGACTTGGCTTGCAGAATGCATAAGCTCTTGTAATTCTTTATTTTCTGCACAGTCTGTAAAGGTAGCTAATTTTTGCTTAAGTTCCATAATATGTTGCTGGAATTTTAGCATGTGAAACTGGCAATTCAATCCCCTAATGGCGAGGGTTGCAGAAGTGTATACTTTTTTCCCCATCTGTCTAAAGCTCTGGAATCCCTGTCTGAAGGGGTGGGATTCTTAGCTGCAGTTGCTTTCATACCTTTAGGCCCCTGGGAGATGACCTCTGGGTCAGCAGTAGGACTCTTGTAAAGGAATTTGTGAGAGTCAGGATCTCTGTAGTACCTGTCTGGTTTCCTAGGAGCAGGGGGTAAAGTATCAGGAGTTAGACTGGATTCCATAAAGACATCATCCACAACATCCAGAACTGGGGGCATTGCTAAAGGTCTACGTTGTGGCAATTCTAAAAATTCCCCGAGTCTCTTTTTGGACTGAGGATAATCTTGGTATTCCCAGTGGAAATGCTCTCAAAGTATGCAGGGTTTCACCAAAAGAAAAATCCTCTGGAAGAGAAGCAGAGGGAATGGATTCCTCTGCATCAGAATCCTCATAAGCAGATAAAGGCATGTCATCATATTCAGATACCTCAGAGTCATCGGACTCTTGGTCTGTTAAAGCTGCTGGGGACAAGTCTCTTTTTCTCTTAGCAGGTGAAGGCTAGTTCCCCTAATCAGCATAATTAGGTCTTTTGCCATTTTAAGCATTTGATGTTATGGCAAGGAAGCAGGTGCTTGAGTTTGGGTCGTCGGCTTTTTAAGCGTAGCTCGTACTCTTGGCCTTAGAAAAGTACAGTTTTGTACCTACCATAAATGTAGATGTTCGAAGATCCACATTGCTGCAGTCCCTTGCCCCAGATGTCAGAAGACCCTAAAAAGATAAGGCTAAAACCAAAAAACACCACACACACCTGCACCAAATATATAAACAATATATACAAATTGACAAGAGTATAACCTCACCCACACAACCACCCCTAAACACAGAGCAATGTGGATCTTGAACATCTACATTTATGGTAGGTACAAAACTGTACTATGTTCTTCATACCACATTGCTGCAGTCAGAATCCCAAAGCAGAGGTAAGGGAGGCTGGCAAATCATAAGGAAGCAGGAGCTGACAACAGCAAAACCAGCCCTAGATTTAGAGTAGAGAGGAAGGTGGTAATGCTTAGAGAAAGTATGCACTGAACTCCAAGTAGCTGCTTAGAAATGCTGTTGAAGTGGCAGTAGCCCTAGTGGAATGAGGCCTAATCCCAGCTGGAATCTCCTTGCCATGATGGGAATAACAAAATGCAATGCAAAACCCAATCCACTTAGAAATAGTTTGTTTTGACACAGGCTTGCCCTGGAGAACTCAAAGCAAAAGAAACAAACAACTGCTGAGACTGCCTAAAATCCTTAGTCCTGCAAAATCTTTTCCCCTTATTTTGGGTCTGCATAAAAGGTAGGCATAAAGGTAGGCAAATGAATAGTTTGGTTTAAAGCCACACTAGAAACCACTTTAGGCATAAAGGAAGTATCCTTATGAAAAATCAGTTCTTGCAGATGTAATGGCTAACAAAAGCAGTCTTCCATGACAAATATTTCAATTCAGCAGTAGCTGCAGGCTCAAAAGGTTGTAACACAAAATTGAGGTCCCAAGCAGCCCCTCTAAGAAATTGCTTGAACAAAGGATGAGAAAACAATGGTGGGTCACAATCATAGTGAGCTGAAATTGCTGCAGCATGAATCTTAATGGAAGAGAAAGACAAACCTTTGTCCAATAACTCAGTAAGATATTGAAGAGCCACACTCAAATTTGGCTCAGAAACATCCAAATCTTTTGCTGCACACCAAAATAAAAATCTCTTCCATTTTTCCTCGCGTACACTTTTCTTTGTACTAGGTCTTCTGGCTTCCATAATCACATTCAAAACTCAGAATATGCCAAGCTGTTAGATGAAGAGAGTGAAGCTTGACATTGAGCAGATGCCCGTCCTTCTGACCAACTGAAAGAAAGAGCATCCACTTTCCAGGCTGTGTGATGAACAAAACTTTGGCAGCTGGTGGTTTAGTGGAGAGTTCCCCACACACTGTCAATGTCTGACATACATGAAGATCCAGTTTCAAGGAGTTCTGTGCTCCTGGCAGAAACCTTTTGTTTGTTGATGTACCACATGACAGTTGTGTTGTCTGTTAGAATGCCAGTAATGCAACTGGGTCTGCTAACATCTCCTTCATGTTGATATGTAGATGCTGCAGTCTGGGCAGGCCACTTGTCTTGTCCACTTTCCATTCAGAGAGAGCTCCCAAGCTGTGTCTGAGGCATCTGGAATGCAAGGTATTATTTGAATGACAGTGTCCAAATCCTGGGCAGTGCTGTGTCACATTTTTTGAGATACCATTGTAGCTTCAGAATACAAGATGCCATGAACCACTGATGAGATAGTTGATGGAAGTGTATTCAGTCTCACACCCAGAAAGCACATGTCTTGAGAGGGTGACTGGACTTCATATTTCATCATTCACATAATACTTAGCTCTGCACTGCTATCATCACATATTCCAAATGCTGAAGAAGCACCTCCCTTCTTGAGCCAGAATCAGGCAATCGTCCAAATAAGGATAGATTTGTCAAATCAGTCTGATAGGAACACATGAAGGTGTCCTTTGAGATCCAAAAGTTACCATCCAGTGATCTTGCCCAGCAGAGGTAAAAGTCCAGATAAGTTTCTGGCACAGGAACGGCTGAATGGCCCTTATTTGGAGCACAGAGAAATTTGCTTGTGAGCCTCTTTCCTTTGTTGAGGAGGAATGTCTGGCATGGATATGTCCACCCTTTGGTAGGCCAATTTTCTACTAAACTGGAGGCTGAACCTGCAAAAATCTTTAACAGTCTGCATAGACTTAGCCTTGTCTTCCATTTTCTTTAGAACTGCTTCATCAAAACCACATTGCAAAGAATGCTTACCCACCTGTTAAGAAACATGAACTAAATCCTGCAACTCTTTACACTCAATACCTTCCGCCAAAGCATCTACCTTAGACTTTAATTGTGAAAGGAGATAATTTTGGTATTTCAACATGTGAAACCAATGCAAAGCTCTCTCATGGGCCAAAGTGGAAGAAGTATACACTTTCTTTCCCCATCTCCAAAAGCCCTAGCCTCTTTATCTGGAGGAACAGGATTTTTAACAACAGAAGCCTTAACACCTTTAGGACTCTTAAAAGATACTTATGAGCTTCAGGCACCCAAAACTCCCAAGCTCAGGTTCCACACCTAGGCCTCTTATCAGGAGGGGCATAGAACCTCTAATCATTGTAATCAAATCTTCTGCCATCTTAAGAGGTACAGACCCTGAAGAACTAGGGGTAACTCCTGAAACAAAACAGCGGACTACCCAAGTGTTAGGACTGCAGCAATGTGGTATGAAGAACATCTCAGTAGTTTTAGACAGAACTGAAGATACGAAAGAAGTCGTCAGTTTGTATCGAATATCGGTAGTGCGAAGAACTTCCTCAGAAGCTGGTGTCTGCACAGTGGCTCTGGACCCATCCAAGGTAGAGACATCCGCAGGTTCCATAGTCAAATAACAGTCTGGCGGCATACCAGACTCCGAACGGGTCTCTGTAGCAGCCTGCGAATCCACTGAAGCGGACATCAGGGGCTCATACCTCACTGAGTACCGGCGAACTGGCGACTAGCTTAATGGAAGTGTTGTCGGCAGTTTTGGACCTGTGCGGTCTGTCTCTGTCTTTATCCTTACGTTTTTTTTTTCAGAAGATCGGTAGTCGGACGGCTTACCGAAGCCATTTTGGAATATAGAGATCGAGAGCGAAAGTATTTAGCGACAATAAGGGCCCGACGACGGATAGCTCAGGCGTTGAACAAAGCACAAAACCGACAGCGAGGTACGTCGTGGTTTGGGCTTAAACAAGTGACACAGTAAGAATGAAAATCTTGGTGTGGTATTTGCTTTCTACAGGTGAGACAATTGTTAACTTTTTTTGACATCGGTTAGAGCAAGAAAAAAGGATCCCCAATGGGGTACTTCGCTTTAGAAGACTTCAGGATGATTCAATTTAGAAACGAAAACTCAGGTAGTGGCCAACCGGCACTCGTGCAAACTGCTTCTGCTTCGGGCTCCTCGGAAAGAAAGACTGATGTAATGGCGTTGGCTGCCTGGTTTTATACCCCCTGACGACCTGACGTCAGTCCTGGAGTGACAGCAACCGACGCAGAAATACTAAGTCTCTGGTACTCAGGCTGACTGAGGGCGACCTGCAGGCAGATAAAATACAGTTGTGTACCAACCATAAATATAGATGTTTGAGTGTATTCACTGTTGCAGTCATTACACTTGGGTTATCCTGCTGGCAGGCTACCCGCAGTCGGACTGAATTCCAAAGTCCTGGTCCAGCGTCGGTTGCTGTTGCCTCTTCCCTGACGTCAGTGCACCAGGGGTATAAAAGATGCAGCCAACGCCATTTTCTTCAGTTTTTCTTGCCCCAGATGTCAGGTGTGCCCCCAAAAGGGTAGGCTAAAAATTTCTGATCATAAAAAAGCATGCACATAACCTTCATCCACAAGCAAATACACCACATAGGTTGTATAGAATAGAGAAGTACAGCTAAGTCCCAGCAATGAAAGGGGGATGGTGGGAGGGTAACCTGGACTGCAACAATGAATACACTCTAACATCTACATTTATGGTAGGTACACAACTGTACTAAGTTCATCATGTTTCACTGTTGCAGTCATTACACTTGGGTTGAATCCCAAAGCTGAGGTTGGGTGGCTGGGCCTAAATAGAATTAGGAGTGGCTTTGAGGCCCTGTAGAACTGCAGTGGCAAAGCCTGCTCTGGATTTAGAATAAAGAGGTAAGTGATAGTGCTTGGTAAAAGTGTGCACTGAAGACCAGGTTGCAGCCTCCAAAATGTCCTTAGTTGGTACTCCTCTGAGGAAGGCTGCTGCTCTGGTAGAATGTGGCCTAATGCCCTTAGGCACTGATTTGCTATGTTGTGAATACCAGAAATGAATGCAATGGCCTATCCATTTTGAAATAGTCTGCTTTGAAATAGCTTTTCCTTGCGATCCTGCAGCATATGCCACTAAGAGTTGCTCAGTCTTTCTGAAATCTTTAGTTTTGTCCAAGTAAAAGCGTAGCTGTCTGTGTATGTCCAAAGAATGTGGGTTTGGATAAAAGGTAGGCAAATGTATGGTTTGGTTAAGAGCCACACTGGACACTATCTTAGGCATAAATGTTGGGCTTAACCTTAGAGAAACCCTGTCAGGATGGAAAATAATAAAAGGTTCCACAGCCTTTAGTGCCTGTAACTCTGAGACTCTTCTTGCTGAAGTTATTGCTAGGAGAATAGCTGTTTTCCATGATAAGTATTTTATCTCAGCTGTATTGGCTGGCTCAAAAGGAGGCAGTGTGAGTTTTTCCAAGACAAAACTGAGGTCCCACTGGAGCTCTCCTTGGAGGTCTTATGTTTTTGGCCCCTCTGAGATACTGCCTTAGCAGTGGATGAGAAAAAATAGGTGGGTCCGTATTGTAATGAGCTGAAATGGCAGAGGCATGGATCTTAATTAATGAGAAGGATAGGCCTTTGACCAGCATCTCAGTTAGGTATTGTAAAATCTGTGGAATGTTTGGTACAAGCATGTCAATTCCTTGTGCCTGGTTCCAAGCACAGAAACTCTTCCATTTTTCTGCATAAGATTTTCTGGTGCTGGGCCTCCTGGCCTCCAAAATAACATCCATAACTGCTTTAGAGAGAGGTGTGTTCTGAATGGTTACATTATCCGCCATGCAGCCAGATTTAGAGTTCTGAGTTGGCTGTGTAGGATCTGATTGTTTTGTTGGGTCAGCAAATGAGGAATTTGAGGTAATGTCCAGGCTAGGCCTTGAGACAAGCTCTTTAGGATTGGGTACCAGTGCTGGCATGGCCAGTCTGGGGCAATCAGGATCATTTTTGGCTTCTCTTGTCTGACCTTTAGGAGTACCTTGGGGAGGAGAGGCAGAGGAGGGAAGGCATATACTGTGAGGGCTTTCCAGCTGAATGAAAGGGCGTCCACTTTCCATGCTTGTTCGTGATAAGTCGGAGTGCAGAATCTCTGTAGCTGGTAGTTGTGAGGGAAGGCAAACATATCTATGTCTGGATATCCCCATTTCCCTGTTATCAATCTAAAGATTTGTGGATCTAGTTTCCACTCGTGTGGATTCATGAGGTTTCTGCTTAGTTCGTCTGCTGTCTTTCCTGACAGGAATTGTGCTTGCAGGTGTACTTGATAAGTCAATGCTGTGTTCCACAAAGTCATGGCGTGTCTGCAGAGGGGGTAGGAATGTGTGCCTCCTTGCTTGTTTATGTACCACATGACTGTAGTATTGTCCGTCTTTATCAGTAATTGTCCTGGATGAAGTAGGTCCTTAAAGGCTGTCAGGGCATTCAGTACAGCTAGCATCTCTTTTTGATTGATATGAAGATGCATTTGGCTTGTGGGCCATATGCCCTGAATACATTTTCCTGCCATATGTGTGCCCCAGGCATAATCTGATACATCTGTTGTTAGTGTCTGCCTGGCTGTGGGTAAAGCGAATGGCTGTCCCTTGTTGTGGTGACAGGCCTGTGCCCACCATCGAAACTCCTGTTGCAGGCAGGGAATGAAAGTAATTAATGGTTCCAGGCTGTGACAATGTTGAGTCCAAACACTTTTTAGATACCATTGTAGTTTCCTCATATGCAGTTTTGCATATGGAATTAGTAGAATGCAGGATGCCAAGTAGCCCAGAGCCTGCAGAATTTTCCTTGCAGATAGCTGGGTCTTTGTTGCCATGTTTTCGAAGTAAGAAGTCAGTTGCCTTTGTTTGTCTGGCATGAGATAAGCCATCTGAGCAGTTGTATTTAAGCTTGCACCCAGGAATATTATCTCTTGAGAGGGTACTAGGTTTGATTTATTTTAGTTTACTGTGTACCCTAGGCAAATTAGTAATCTTTTTACAAACGCCAGATGCTTTAGTAGAATGTCTTTGGTCTCATGCTTGAATAAGGCAGTCGTCCAAGTAGGGAAATATTTGAATTCCTCTTTGTCTGCAAAATGCAATTACTGGTGGCAGGCATTTTGTGAAGACCCTGGGCGCAGTAGACAAGCCAAAGGGCAGTGCAGAGAATTGGTAGTGCATCGAGCCAGCTGTGAATCTGAGGTATCTTCTGCAAGATTGTCTGATTGGGACATGCCTCTTTGAGGTCCAAAGTTACAAGCCAAGCCTTCTTGTCCAGCATGGGCAGGAGCTGCTGCAGAGTCAACATTTTGAATTTTGGAACATCCAGAAAAGTATTTAGAATAGACAGGTCCAGAATTGGTCTCCAGGCTTTGTCCTTTCTTGGTACCAAGAAAAGTCTTGAGTAAAATCCTTGTCCCTGCTCTTGTTGTGGCACTGGCTGAATAGCCCTCATGTTCATGAGAGATGAAACTTGTTTTTGTGCCTCTGCCCATTGATTGTGTGGCAAGTCTGGGATACCTTTCGCCTTTGGAAGGGTGTGAAAGTGGAACCTGGAGCCCTGAGAGACTATATTTAAGATTCATTTGTCCTGGGTGATCTTGTGCCAATTTTGTGAAAAAGGTGCTAGCTTTCCCCCTAAGGGAGCTGTCAAAAGATAAGTGCTTGGCACTGGCAGAGGGAAGTCATTGGGACTGTTTCCTATAAGGCTGTGATTTGTCTTCTCTGCTTTTGGAGGTAGAAGCACCCCATTGTTTGGGCCTGTATGAGCCCTGGGGCTGTTGTCTGCCTCTAGGGCGTCTGTATCTGCCTCGTTGTGGCCTGTCTGACAGTGGAAAGGACCAATTCTTAGAAGGCCAGTTCCTGCTAAATCTGGGTGGCTGTACCTGTAAGAAATCCTTTACTGTCTGCATAGATTTAGCTTTATCCTCCATTTTCTTCAACACCTCTTCTGCCTTAACATCAAACAAAGTATCATGCTGCAATGGAGCATCCAATAATTTTGCTTTAACATGATCAGGCAGAGTCTGTTCCTTTAACCAAGCATGCCTTCTAATAACAAAACCTGTAACAGCGGCCCTGCAGGAGGCCTCCAGTGAATCATAACCACATTGCAAAGTACGTTTTCCCACTTGTTCAGCTGCATGCAATAAATCCTGAAAATCTTTGTTTTCAGAACATTCAGAATTTGTCAACATTTTTTGTTTTAACAAAGACATTAAGTATTGCTGATATTTGAGCATATTGAACTGACAATTTAAAGCCCTTACAGCCAAAGTAGCAGAAGTGTAGACTTTTTCCCCCCATCTGTCCAGAGCCCTGGAATCTCTATCTGAGGGGACAGGGTTTTTAGCAGTGGCAGCCTTGACCCCTTTGGGACCCTGTGAGATAGTTTCTGGGTCCGCAGCAGGGTTTTTAATATAGAAATTTATGGGAATCTGGAACCCTGCAGTATCTGTCCTGCTTAACCGGTGCAGGAGGTAAAGAGTCTGGAGACAGGCCGGACTCTGAAAATACATCATCTACTATGTCTAGAACAGGAGGGATTGCAAGAGGTCTATGCTGAGGAAGTAAAAGAAAGTCTCTAAGCTTTTTCTTAGAATCTGAATAATCTTGGCTCTCCCAGTGGAAATGCTCCCTCATGGTATGCAGGGTTTCCCCAAATGAGTAATCCTCAGGAGGAGAAGCTGAAGGAATAGAATCTTCAGCATCAGAATCCTCATAAGGAGGAACAGAATATCCCTGTTCTGAAGGGGAATCAGAGGAAATGGAAACCTGATCAGAGGAATCATATTCAGTATCTTGCCTAGGCCTCTTATCAGGAGGGGGATGGGAACCCCTGATCAAAGTAATTAGGTCTTCGGTCATTTTGAGCATCTGTTTCTTAGGCATAGAAGTCTGTCCTGGAGAATGCTGTACTTGTTTCCTTGTCTTTAAAACTGCTTTAGACTTTGTCTTGGATGCTGAAGTAGGCTTTATATAAAGTTGCGTAGGTCTGAAAACACCCTCGGAAGCCGATGCCTGCTCAGTGGCTCCAGACCCATCGGAGGGATTAATTTCCGAAGGGCCAATACCTTGAGTATCCAGAGGCCTAGTTGTCTCCACGTGGGAGTCGGAGGCGGCATGTGGCTCTGAGGTAGCGGGAGTCAGGGGCTGTGAAAGCGCCTCACTGAGCACTGGCGAACCGGCGACTGGCCTAGAAGAGGCTTTGTCATTGGTTTTGGACCTCTGATGCCTGTCCTTTTCTATATCCTTGCATTTTTTTATGAATTCCATTCATCGGTTGTTCCGACGGCATTATATAGTTGAACCTTCGGCCAAAGTAATGAAAAGCAAAATCGTACCGACGCCTTATCATGCGTTGGTTAAATCTAGCACAAAACCGACAACTAGCAACGTCGTGGTCAGGGCCTAGGCAAGGAATACAGTTGTTGTGCGTCTTTCGGCTTTTCCCGGTTAGGGGTCGCCACAGCGGAACTCCGGTCCGCTAATGATTGGCAGTTGATTTTTACGTGCTGAGTTGCTGGCCCTAACACACAACCTTCAACGAAGGTTCGCCCATTCACGCAGGTCTCCACAGTAGATGCTCTAGCTGAGAATCGAACGGAACAACGTCTTGCTGTGAGGCGACAACGCTACCGCAGCACCACCACAGTAAGAATGAAAATCCTTATGAGGTATTTGCTTCCCACAAGAAATACAATTGTTAACTTTTTCTGACATCGGTCTGGAGCAAGAAAAAAAAATGTTCCCAACGGGGTACTTAGCTTTATTGAAGACTTCGGATCTGAAATTCAATTTCGAAAATCTCAGGAGTCGGCCAACCGCCACTTGCGAACTGCTTTTGCTTCGGGCACCGCGCGGCAAGAAAGACTGAAAAAAATGGCATCGGCTGCATCTTTTATACCCCTGGTGCACCGACGTCAGGGAAGAGGCGACAGCAACCAACGCCGGACCAGGAGTTTGGAATTCAGGCCGACTGCGGGTAACCTGCCAGCAGGATAACCCAAGTGTAATGACTACAACAGTGAAACACGATGAACATCCCAAGTGTGATGACTGCAACAGTGAAACATGAAGAACATCCACCGCCATGCATTTGGTAAACACCCTGAGGACTGTGGTGAGCCCAAATGGCAGGACTTGAAATCAGTAACAATTGGCTCTCATCTGGAAGAATAGAAATCTCCTAGAATTCTTGTCAATTTTGATATGCAAGTAGGCATCCTTGAGATCCAATGAGCATATCCAATCTCCTCCTCTGAAGGAATGGAATTGATGCATTGCACAGTAACAATAAAGAATCTGTTTTTATTTGTTGTTTTTTTTTGATGCAATGGTTTAGGCCACCTTGGTCTAAGACTGGCCCAAGGTCCATCAATTTCTTGGGGACCAAAAAGAACCTTGAACAGATCCTGATCATCTCTTTGGTCTGGTGTACCTTTTGGTTGGCTCACTTGAATAGAAGGTTTAAGACAACTTCTTTCACTACCCTCATCTGATGGAGTTGGACATCTGGACAAGGAGGGAAGGATGGTTTTGGAAACTTGGTAAAGGGAATGAAAGAGCCTTTGGATACTACCTCCCTGACCCATTTGTCCTGAGTTAATGCCATCCACACAGATTTGTGCAGGAAGAAATGACCTGTGACTTCCTCCAAAGTGGAGCCATACAAGATATGTGGGATTCTGTTGCCTTCTTTGGAAGGGACCACACAGTCAAGATTCTGTGGAGTGCCTCAGCTGTTGATGGGAGTGAGCGATTTATGATGGCTTGTCATCCATTACTGGATAGAAAGGTGGTTCAGCTCCTGGTTGTCTAAACTGATCTGTACATGTTCAGACTAGCTGACCATGACTGCAGTAATGAGTATGGGAAGTTCGCAGATGCCCTGGCCAAACTTCTCCTAGAAAATATAAACATCTCCTTGGGTCTCCCCTGAAAATAGGCTACTAGTCTTGTGGGACTAATCTTATAAAAGGAGGATGGATGGATTTGTTTGTGTCTTTCGGCTTTTCCCGGTTAGGGGTCGCCACAGCGGAACTCCGGTCCACTAATGATTGGCAGTTGATTTTTACGTACCGGCTTGCCAGGCCTGACGCACAACCTTCGACGAAGGTACGCCCATTCACGCATGTCTCCACGCAGAAGACGCTCTAGCTGAGAATCGAACCAGACAGCGTCTTACTATGAGGCGACAACGCTACCGCAGCACCACCACCGCAAGAATGATGGATGGATAAATAAAATAAAATACAGACAGACACAAATAGATTAGATACTTGTGAAGTACTGCATGGTACATCCAGTGTGTAAATCTGTAACTAACAATAGATATACATTGGTTATGGTAAGCCATGTTATGTTGTTTATGATCTGAAAGTACAGTTGCGCAAGATCTTACCATAACAGTAGATGTCCTATTTCTCACTACTGCAGTATTCTTTAACTTGCGATATTCTTCTGAGGATAGCCTAATGTCTAGCCAGCATACAAAAGCCTTTGTACTTTCCAGGTGTCTTATGTCAAACATATGTCCTATGCACAAGAAGTATGGTACATACATAACATATCCTTAGCCTCAACCAGCAAATTAAATGACTAATGAAAAAGTACAGTTTTGTACCTACCATAAATGTAGATGTTCGAGGATCCACATTGCTGCAGTCCTAACACTTGGGTAGTCCGCTGTCCCTCGGTCGGCCCGAATATCAGAGTATAAGGCTGACGTCGGTCAAGGCGCATTTGACTGACATCAGAACGTCAGGGTACAAATGCGCATGACCGACGTCATATCCTCAGTCTTTTCTTGCCCCAGATGTCAGAAGACCCTAAAAAGAAAGGTCAAAACCCATAGACAACAACTAAACAACCAACCAGCCCAACACCAAAAATATGTACAATATATACAGTATATACAATATGCAATATACCTCAGATGGATAACCCAATCCACACAACCACCTCAAACTACAGAGGGGAAGGAGGGAGGGTAAATTGGACTGCAGCAATGTGGATCCTCGAACATCTACATTTATGGTAGGTACAAAACTGTACTATGTTCTTCATCTCACATTGCTGCAGTCCTAACACTTGGGTAGAATCCCAAAGCAGAGGTAAGGGAGGATGGCTAAACTATAATGAAGCAGGAGCTGCCAAAACGCCCTGCAACACAGCAGTGGCAAAACCAGCCCTGGATTTAGAGTACAGTGGAAGGTGGTAATGCCTAGAGAAGGTATGCACTGAACTCCAAGTGGCTGCCTCCAAAATATCCTTAGTAGCCACCCCCCCCTCAAAAAAGCTGTTGAAGTGGCAGTAGCCCTAGTGGAATGAGGCCTAATACCAGCTGGAATCTCTTTGCCATGATGGGAATAACAGAAAGCAATGCAAAATCCAATCCACTTAGAAATAGTTTGTTTTGACACGGGCTTGCCCTGAGAGCACAAAGCAAAAGAAACTAATAACTGCTGAGATTGTCTGAACCCTTTAGTTCTGTCCAAATATCGCAACTGCCTGTGTACATCTAAAGTGTGCAAAATCTTTTCCCCTTTAGTTTGGGGATTTGCATAAAAAGTAGGCAAATGAATAGTTTGGTTTAAAGCCACACTAGAAACCACTTTAGGCATAAAGGAAGGATTAGTACGTAAAGATACCCTATCCTTATGGAAAATTAAGAAAGGCTCAACTGCCATAAGGGCCTGCAATTCAGAAACCCTTCTTGCAGAGGTAATGGCCAACAAAAAAGCAGTCTTCCATGACAAATATTTCAACTCAGCAGTAGCTGCAGGCTCAAAAGGTTGTAGAGTGAGTTTCTCCAACACAAAATTGAGATCCCAAGCAGGAGTAGGAGCCCGTGGGGTCTTATATTCTTTGCCCCTCTAAGAAATTGCTTGAACAAAGGATGAGAAAACAATGGTGGGTCACAATCGTAGTGAGCTGAAATTGCTGCAGCATGAATCTTAATAGAAGAGAAGGACAAACCTTTGTCCAATAACTCAGTAAGATATTGAAGAGCCACACTTAAATCAGGCTCAGAAACATCCAAATCCTTAGCTGCACTCCAAAATAAAAATCTCTTCCATTTATCTGCGTACACTTTCCTTGTACTAGGCCTTCTAGCTTCCAAAATCACATTCAAAACTTGTTGTGGAAGTTGAGACCCTCTATGGTTTAAAACAGAATATGCCATGCTGTTAGGTGAAGAGAGTGAAGTTTGACATTGAGCAAATGACTGTCCTCCTGGGACAACAGATGTGGAATCAAAGGCAAAGGCCATGGAGGCTTCCGTACTAGACTTCTCAGGAATGGGTACCAGTGCTGTCGAGGCCAATCTGGAGCTATCAAAATCATCCTTGGCTTGTCCTGTCTGACCTTCAGAAGTACCTTTGGGAGGAGAGGCAGAGGTGGAAAGGCATACACATGAAGATTTTTCCAACTGAAAGAAAGAACATCCACTTTCCAAGCTGTGGGATGAAACCGCTTTGTGCAAAACTTTGGCAGCTGGTGGTTTAGTGGAGAAGCGAACAGATCTATGTCTGGAGTTCCCCAGGACACTGTCAATTGCTGAAATACATGAAGATCCAGTTTCCACTCGTGGGGATCCATGATTTGTCTGCTTAACACATCTGCTAAGGAGTTCTGTGCTCCCGGCAGAAACCTTGCCTGAAGACTTAGTTGTAAACTGAGAGCAGTCTCCCACAAAATCATTGCTTGCCTGCATAGAGGATAAGAATGTGTTCCCCCTTGCTTGTTGATGTACCACATGACAGTTGTGTTGTCTGTTAGAATCAACACCTGCCCTGGAAGAAGTAAATCCTTGAAAGCTATTAATGCAAACTGGACTGCTAACATCTCCTTCATGTTGATATGTAGATGTTGTAGTCTGGCAGGCCACTTGTCTTGTATCCACTTTCCATTTAGATGAGCTCCCCAAGCTTTGTCTGAGGCATCTGTCGTTAAAATCTGACTCGCCTCTGGCGGGTCACAGAGAGTCCCTTGTTTAGGTGACATTCCTGAGCCCACCACAAAAATTCCTTTTGAATGCAAGGTATTATTTGAATGACAGTGTCCAGATCCTGGCAGTGCTGTGTCCATACATTTTTGAGATACCATTGTAGCTTCCTCATATGCAGTTTGGCATTGGGAAGCACCAGAATACAAGATGCCATGAACCCTAAGGCTTGAAGGACTGTCCTTGCAGTCAGCCCGGACTGATGAGATAGTTGATGGAAGTAAAGGGATAGACTCTTTTGTTTGTCCGGGGTTAAAAAGGCCATCTGGGATGCTGTATTCAGTCTCACACCCAGAAAGCACATGTCCTGAGAGGGTACTAGACTGGACTTTATTTCGTTCACAGAATACCCCAGGCATCTTAGCACTGCTATCACATATTCCAAATGATGAAGAAGCTCTTCCCTTCCTTGAGCCAGAATCAGGCAGTCGTCCAAATAAGGATAGATCTGTATTCCTTTTAGCCTGAAGAAAGCTATCACTGGAGCCAGAACTTTCGTGAACACTCTGGGCGCAGTAGATAAGCCAAAAAGCAATGCAGAGAACTGATAGTGAGAAGTCCCAGCTCGAAAACGCAGATACTTCCTGCAATTTAGTCTGATAGGAACATGAAGGTAAGCCTCCTTGAGATCCAAAGTTACCATCCAATGATCTTTGCCCAGCAGAGGTAAAAGCTGCTGCAACGTCAACATTTTGAACTTGGGAATGTCCAGATAAGTGTTGAGGATAGATAAATCCAAAATTGGTCTCCACGTGTTCCCCTTCTTTGGTACTAGGAACAGGCGAGAATAAAATCCTAGGCCCCTTTCTGGCATAGGAACCGGCTGTATGGCCCCTATTTGGAGTAACAAAGAAATTTGCTTGTGAGCCTCTATTCTTTGTTGAAGAGGAATGTCTGGCATGCCTTTGAAAGGAGGCAAGGTATGGAAATAAAACCTGTAACCGTGATGTATGATATCCAGTACCCATCTGTCTTGGGTAATCAAACTCCAATTTTCTTTGAAAAGTGCCAACCTTCCTCCCAAAGGTGCTGCCAGGCGAGAAGGTTCTGGCAGCTGAAAAGGTAGGTCATTGGGTCTGTTTACGAAAGGACTGACCCCTGCCCTCACCCGAAGACTGTGCAGGAGAACTCCCTGTTCTAGGCCTGAAAGAGCCCTGACCTCTGCCCCTGCCACGTCTAGATCTACCCCTAGACTGGGAATCATAAGAAGGATACGTCCACCCTTTAGTAGGCCAATTTCTACTAAACTTTGGAGGCTGAACCTGCAAAAATCTTTAACAGTCTGCATAGACTTAGCCTTGTCTTCCATTTTCTTTAAAACTGCCTCAACAGGAGAACCAAACAAGACATCAGATTGCAAAGGGCATCCAAAATCCTAGTTTTAACATGGTCAGATAAATTTTGATCCCTCAGCCAGGCATGCCTGCGAAGAACTGACCCAGTGGCAGCCACCCTAGACGAGGCCTGTACAGCATCAAAACCACATTGCAAAGAATGCTTACCCACCTGTTCAGAAACATGCACTAAATCTTGTAACTCTTTACAATCAATACCTTCCGCCAGAGCATCAACCTTAGATTTCAACTGCGAAAGGAGATAATTTTGATATTTCAACATGTGAAACTGGCAATTCAAAGCTCTCATGGCTAGAGTGGAAGAAGTATAAACTTTCTTTCCCCATCTATCCAAGGCCCTGGCCTCTTTATCTGCAGGAACCGGATTCTTGACAACAGAAGCCTTAACACCCTTAGGCCCCTGGCTAACAGTTTCTGGGTCTGCCCTAGGACTCTTAAAAACATACTTATGAGCTTCAGGCACCCTGTAATACCTATCTGGTTTAACAGGAGCAGGAGGCAAAGAATCAGGATTAAGAGAAGCCTCTGCAAACACATCTTCCACCACATTCAGAACAGGAGGTATAGCTAAAGGCCTATGTTGGGGTAAAAACAAAAATTCCCTAAGCCTTTTCCTGGAATCAGAGAAATCCTGACCTTCCCATTTAAAATGCTCTCTCATGGAGTGAAGGGTCTCTGAAAAAGAAAAATCCTCAGGAGGAGAAGCAGAAGGAGTAGAATCATCCACATCAGAATCAGAATTATGAGAATACTCCTGCAAGTCTTCAGCCGAAGACTCAGACACATCCGAAGCCTGCTCATAATCCCCCAACACAGGTTCCATCCTAGGCCTCTTATCAGGAGGGGGCATAGAGCCTCTAATTAAAGTAATTAAATCTTCTGCCATTTTAAGCATGTGCTTCTTGGGCACAGAACCTGAAGAACTAGGAGAGACACCCACAGAAGCAAAACTAGACCTGCCTCTAGGAGAAGCCTTGGAAGCAGAAAGAGAGGGCCTAGACACCTTAGGAAGGGAGGGGAGTACAGTTATCTGAGAAGCCCCTACAGCCTGACCTGCCTCCTGGGAGGCCACATCCTGTAAAACAAAGTTTCTCCCTGGGACTCCAGAGGCCTCCGTCGGAACCACGGTTCCTCTGACGCCTAAAGAACCGGCGTCCGGTGGACGACTCCTCTAACCTAGGTTTAACTGCCTTATCCTTGCGCTTCTTTGAGGAAGCCGGCGTCGGAGCATCCGACGGCATATTGTAATTGCACCGCTTCCCAAAGACCAACCTGGCACAATCCAACCTTCGCTTTATAGTGCGTTTATTGAACCTAGCACAAAGCGACACCCAACAACGTCGTGCTCAGGTCCCAAACAAGGTATACACAAATTATGGTAATCCCTATGCGGTATCTGTTTCCCACAAGAAATACAGTTATTCACTTTTTCTGACATCCGGTAAACCACTGAGGCAAGAAAAAACCAAAATATTCCCCAACGGGGTACTTAACCAACTCTGACTTCGGTCTGAAACTCCGAATTCGAAATATTTCAGAACGCCGAACGGCACTTGCAACACTGCTTCTGCATCGGACCATGCGGCAAAAAAGACTGAGGATATGACGTCGGTCATGCGCATTTGTACCCTGACGTTCTGATGTCAGTCAAATGCGCCTTGACCGACGTCAGCCTTATACTCTGATATTCGGGCCGACCGAGGGACAGCGGACTACCCAAGTGTTAGGACTGCAGCAATGTGAGATGAAGAACATCCTCCAAAGCCAATTATGAATCGAAACTAGCCTCCAAAACAAAAGAAAACCACAAAGCCTTCTTCAGTTATGTTAGGAACCTCCATTGCAAAGCCCAGGTTTGTTCTGAATTCGTACTTAACAGTATCACCTACACTGATCCTGCTTTAGGTTCAGTGCAAACGTCACCTCCCCTGCCACCCCAAAGGCTATTTCGACATCCCCGATACTTGTCCTACACCTCAAATCTCCACAGATCAAGTGTTAAAAGGCGCTATCCAAGGAAAAGAACATAGTTTCCATGGGATCTGATAGTATCCCAGGCTGTATTCTGCACCATCGTTAGCAAGAATTGGCTTTGCCATTGAGCACCTTATTCAACCACAGCCTAAGTATAGGCTTCATCCCAGCAGAGTGGAGAAAGTACAGTTTTGTACCTACCATAAATGTAGATGTCTGAGAGGTATGCATCTGCAGTCCTTACAAATGGGTTGTCCTGGCCTCAGGCAGCCCTTCGGTCGGCCGGATTCCAAAGTCTGGGTCTGGCCTCGGCTGATGTCGCACTTCACCCGACGTCATAGCTGCAGTTCTGCGGGTATAAAGGCATCAGCCGACGCCATTTTCCTCAGTGTTTCTTGCCCCAGATGCCAGGTGCCCTCTAGGAAGGCTAAATTTGGATAAATGCAAATGTTTCCAAACAATAAAGAGCAAATAGAAATAAACATGTATATACATATATACAAACAAATACACCATAATAGATTCCCCCAGCTAGCTACAAGGTGGGCAAATACCCTAGGAGTACCACAGAGGGGAAAGGAGGGTGGGTAATCCTGACTGCAGATGCATACCTCTCGGACATCTACATTTATGGTAGGTACAAAACTGTACTATGTCCTTCAAGGATGCATCTGCAGTCCTTACAAATGGGTAGAATACCATAGCCAAACTGGGGGAGGAGGCACTAAGGAAGCACTAAGAGTTTATGGTGTATTTAAGATCCCTTGCAAAACAGCAGTGGCAAAACCTGCTCGGGATCTGGAATATAAAGGCAGATTATAATGCTTGGCAAATGTATGCACGGAGCTCCAAGTAGCAGCCTCTAAAATGTCTTTGGTAGCCACTCCTCGTAAGAAAGCTGTAGTAGTGGCTGTAGCCCTTGTGGAATGAAGTCTGATGTTTTCTGGAGTTGCCTTTCCATGAAAAGAGTAACAAAATCTAATGCAATTTCCTATCCATTTTGAGATTGTTTGTTTTGAAATTGCTTTTCCTTCCATTCCTGTGGCATATGCTACCAGAAGCTGGTCAGTTTTTCTATAGTTCTTGGTTCTGTCCAGGTAGTAGCGCAATTGTCTGTGTACATCCAAGGTATGCAGCAATCTTTCGGCCCTGTTCTGTGGGTTGGGGAAGAATGTTGGCAGGTGTATTGCTTGGTTTAAAGATACTCTGGAGACCACTTTTGGCATAAAGGTAGGATTAGTTCTCATGGACACTATCCTGATGGAAGATAAGGAAGGGCTGTACTGCCATTAATGCCTGTAATTCAGAAACCCTTCTAGCTGAAGTGATTGCAAGCAAGAATGCAGTCTTCCAAGATAAGTACTGTAATTCTGCTGTTGCTGCTGGTTCAAAAGGGGGGAGTGTTAACTTTTCTAACACAAAGTTCAAGTCCCATGTAGGCAATGGTGGTTTCCTTGGTGGTTTCACATTTTTAATTCCTCTGAGAAACTGTCTGAGTAGAGGTTGAGAAAAGACTGGAGGATCCATGTTGTATTCTGCTGAAATTGCTGATGCATGAATCTTAATGGAGGAGTAAGACAGGCCCTTGTGGAAAAGCTCTGCTAGATATTCCAGGATGTTAGCTCTGCTAGATATTCCAGGATGTTAGCTATGTTTGCCACTGATGCATCTACTCCTTTTGTTGCACTCCAAATGAGATATCTTTTCCATTTTGCTGAATAAGTTTTTCTTGTTGAGGGTCTGCGAGCCTCCAAAATAATGTTTTTAACCCTTTGAGATAAATCAGGGTTATTTTGTCTTATGTAATGTTCCAGGCAGCCAGCTGCATTGTTTTCAGGTTTGGATGCAGGGTTTTGAAGTTGTTCTGTGTTAACAGTAAGGGAACTAGGGGCAGAGGCCATATTTGTTCCCGAGACATGCTCCTCAGTAATGGGTACCAATGCTGCCTCGGCCAGTCTGGAGCTATCAGGATGATCCTTGGACGGTCTTCTTTGATCTTCAATAGCACCTTGTGCATCAAAGGAAGAGGTGGGAATGCATATGCTTTCAGGTTTTTCCAACTGAAAGATAGGGAGTCCACCTTCCACGCAAGTGGGTGGTATGCCCTCGTGCAGAATTTTTTCAATTGGTTATTGTGTGGGGATGCGAATAAGTCTATTTCTGGTAGTCCCCATTTCTCTGTAATGGATTTGAAGATGTCTGGATGAAGCATCCATTCGTGGGCATCCGTGGTAGTTCTGCTTAGGATGTCTGCTAGTATATTTTCTTTTCCTGGTACAAATATTGCTTGTAACTGAATGTTGAAGCTCAGGGCCACATTCCAGAGGTCCATTGCCATCCGGCATAGAGGGTATGAATGTGTGCCTCCCTGTTTGTTGATGTACCACATAACTGTGGTGTTGTCCGTCCTTATCAGCAATTGACCCTGTCGAAGAAGTGGTCTGAATGTCTGAATTGCCAGTTTTACTGCCAGCATCTCCTTTTGATTTATGTGTAGGTTCAGCTGGTCTTGAGTCCATAAGCCTTGTATGCACTTGCCCAGCATGTGTGCCCCCCAACCGAGGTCTGAGGCGTCCGTTGTGATAGTCTGGCTTGGTTGAGTGCTGTGGAAGGGCATCCCTTTGTTCGACTGACAGGCCTGCGCCCACCATTGGAATTCTTGCTTCAGGCATGGAATTATTGGAATTTGGGTTTCTAGGCTGTGCTTGTGTGGAGACCATAAATTCCTTAGGTACCATTGTAACTTTCTCATATGTAGTCTGGCATGTGGAATCAATATTATGCAGGATGCCATGTAACCCAGGGCTTGCAGGACTTTCCTTGCGGTTAGCTGGCTTTGCTTGGTTAATGCCATGAAATAGAGAGGAAGTTGCTTCTGTTTTTCTGCTGTGAGGGATGCCATTTGATTTGATGTGTCCAGTTCTGCACCCAAGAAAGTTATCCTCTGGGATGGTATCAGCCTTGATTTTCTTATATTGACTGTGTATCCCAGGGCTTGTAGTATATGAATGACCTTTTTCAAATCTTTTTCTAATTTGTGTTTGTTGTCCGCTTGTAACAGGCAGTCGTCCAGGTAAGGGTAAATTTGAATTCCCTGAAGCCTGCAATGAGCAATTACTGATGCCAGGCATTTCGTGAATACTCTGGGCAGTAGATAAGCCAAAGGGCAATGCTGAGAATTGATAATGCTCTGATCCTGCAAGAAATCTGAGGTATCTTCTGCAATTTGGTCGTATGGGGACGTGCAGGTATGCCTCCTTGAGATCTAGAGTTACCAGCCAAGACTCCTTGCCCAGCATGGGAAGAAGCTGCTGAAGGGTCAGCATTTTGAATTTTGGAACAATGATGTATGTGTTTAGAGTGGACAGGTCGAGAATAGGTCTCCATTGGTTTTCTTTTCTTGGCACCAGGAAAAGTCTGGAGTAAAATCCTTGCCCTTGTTCCATGGGCGGTACCCTTTCTATAGCTCTCATCCTTAGTAAGTGGTGTATTTGTTGTATAGCATTTGTCTTCTGATTTGGAGGTAGGTTTGGCATTCCTCTCTTCCTTGGTAGAGTAGGGAAGTGAAACCTGTAACCTTGGTCTAGTGTCTGTAAAATCCATTTGTCTCCTGTGATGTGATGCCAGTTTACTGAAAATAAGGCTAGCTTTCCGCCTAAGGGTGCTTCTAGTTGTTCCCTGGTAGGCGGTCTCAGAGCCAAGTCACTGTGATTGTCCTGTGGAAGTGGTGGTGGCTGGATCTGTGGCAGTACTTCGCTGGTTGTTAGGCTGCCACTGACGCCCCTGTAGGCACCTCTGGATTGACCCCTGCCTCTTGGCCTATTCCTGCCTCTCTGAGCTCTGGAGGTGTCTGGAAAGGACCAATTCTTGGAAGGCCAGTTCCTACTAAACCTTGGAGGCTGAACCTGTAAGAAATCCTTGACTGTCTGGACAGATTTTGCTTTCTCTTCCACCTTCTTCAGCACCTGCTGTGCAGGGGAGCCAAACAAATTGAGCTTCTCCATGGGAGCATCTAGGAGCTTTGATTTAACATGGTCTGGTAAGGACTGCTCTTTTAACCATGCATGCCTTCTGATCACTGTACCAGTCATAGCTGATCTAAAGGAAGCCTCCAGTGCATCATAGCCGCATTTTAAAGAATGATTACTGACCTGCTGAATGTTATGTACCATTTCCTGAACAGATTTCTTGTCTAATGGTTCAGACGAGGACAGTTTTTTAGTTAACTGATCTAACATAAATTCCTGATACTGAATCATGTGGAATTGACAGTTTAAGGCCCTAGCCGAAAGAGTAGCAGAAGTGTAAACTTTTTTACCCCATCTCTCTAAAGCCCTAGATTCCCTTTCAGAGGGGAAGGGGTTTTTGGCAGAGGTAGCTGCTACAGCCTTGGGTCCCTGGGAGATAGTTTCAGGATCTGCAAAGGAGCCCTGTACAAATGATAATGTGTGTCCGGAACCCTGTAGTACCTGTCGGGCTTAGCAGGGGCCGGAGGAAGAGAATCAGGAGCAGTACAAGCATCATTAAATGCATCATCCACAACAGTGAGTACTGGAGGAATGGCTAAAGGCCTATGCTGTGGCAAATGCAAAAAGGTCCTAAGCCTTTTCCTAGAGTCTGAAAAATCCTGGCCCTGCCATTGAAATTGTTCCCTCATAGCATGCAAGGTTTCCCCAAAAGAAAATTCCTCAGGCGGAGAGGCAGAAGGAATGGAGTCTTCTGCATCAGAGTCCTCATAAGGAGAATAAGGGCCCTCTGGAGGGTTTGTATTATCTGAATCATCAGAGGAGTAATCTGAAGAAACTGGATCAGGGGGCTCTGCTCTACGCCTCTTCTCTGGAGGTGGGTGAGAGGCCCTGTCAGGGTGAGGTTGGGATCCCCGGATCAAAGAAATGAGATCCTCTGCTAGACTAAGCATTTGAGAACTAGAGCTAGGCCTGTGAGAGGGGGTCTTAGCAGGCACAGTTTTGGAAGATTTTGCTGCTTTAGCCCTTGCAAAAGCCTTAATCGACATGGATGCAGGGGGCCTAGCAGCTCCACGTGCAGGAGTAGATATATCTAAAGGTATAGTATCAGATAAATCCTGAGAACCTGCAAGAGCAGGTGGGATTTCAGTAGCAGATTCAGCCATGCTGGATGAGGCCTCGGTAGGAGGCAAGCTTTCGGCCGAAGGAAGAACCATGGACTCGGTTTCAGCCGAAACCGAGACACTCGCGGTAGACTTGACCGCGGTTTCGGCCGAAACCGCGGACCGCGGGTGTCGGTCCTTTTCCTTGCGTTTTTTAGTTAATTGCAAAGTCGGAGTTTCCGACGGCATATTGTAAGCAAAAGCGGAGCCGAAAAACTCCTCAGCAAATTCCGACCGACGTCTAAGCGTCCGTCGGTTGAAAGAAGCACAGGCTAGACAAGCTGCTACGTCGTGGGCAGGCAGTAAGAGTGGAAATCTTTATGAGGTATTTGTTTCCCACAAGTTAAACAGTTATTCACTTTTTCTGACATCGGCTGAGGCAAGAAAGAGTCCCCAACGGGGTACTTAGCTTTTTAGAAGTCTTCGGTAGTAGTAATCTCTGGTTCTGACCAACCGGCACTTGCGAACAGCTTCTGCTTCGGGCGCCACGCGGCAAGAAAGACTGAGGAAAATGGCGTCGGCTGATGCCTTTTATACCTGCAGAACTGCAGCTATGACGTCGGGTGAAGTGCGACATCAGCCGAGGCCAGACCCAGACTTTGGAATCCGGCCGACCGAAGGGCTGCCTGAGGCCAGGACAACCCATTTGTAAGGACTGCAGATGCATCCTTGAAGGACATCTGCTTCATCATCCCCTTGCACAAAGGTGGTGCCACTACTGACCCTGGAAACTATCGCCCCATTAGCTTGACAAGTCTTACCTATTAAGCCATGGATCATATTATTATGGATCTCATAAACAAGGATATAGGCAATCTCCAAGCAACTGACCCCACCCAGTTCGGATTCGTCAAAGACAGATCTTGCCTGTTGAACCTGGTTGACTTCCTTAAGGCTGTCACCAAGGCCCTGGATGAAGGAAAGTCAGTACATGCAGCTTACCTTGACTTGGCCACAGCCTTTGACACAATCCCCAACTCTGACATCATCGAATAGCTAACACAACTTGGTGCAAATCCCTGTCTCATCTGGTGGGTGGCCAACTGGCTCACCGACAGGACCCTCAAGGTCAAAATAGGTGCCTCCACCTCTGAAAGCAGACCTGTCCCTAGTGGAGTTCCCCAGGGATCTGTCCTGGGACCCCTACTGTTTGGCATCTACTTCTCAGAGGTCCAGGCAAAGAAAAAAGACCTGTGGTTGACCAAGTTTGCAGACTGTAAGCTGGGTGCTGTCAATGACTCTTCAAATGATGTTAACATACTGCAAGAGGGTCTCACAGCAACTAATGACTGGTGCCAAAGTCATGGCCTCAATGCATTTTTTTTTCTTACGTTTAGCTTATCATACCATTTGGCAAAAACACGACATCTACTGATTACCACATCAACAGCAACCCTCTAAGCACACAACCTTTGGTGACAGACCTGGGCACTCAGGTTAATAACAACCTCACATTCAGCCATCATGTAGCGCCAGTGGTCAGAAAAGCCTTTTGCTTGGTTCATCTCATAAGAAAGGGATTGCATCCGGAAAAAAAGGAAGCGATTACCTCTCTATACTCCCCCATCATTAGACCAATAATTGAGTACAATGTCCCGTTTGGTTATGTACCTCTCCAAACATCTGCACCAATTGGAAAGGCCAGAGAAACACCTCACAAAGAGAATCCATGGCCTCCAACACCTGTCCTATGCAGACAGGCTCAAATCACTATCAATGAAAAGAAAAGTACAGTTGTGTACACTTACCATAAATGTAGATGTTAGAGTGTATTCACTGTTGCAGTCATCACACTTGGGTTATCTGCCTGCAGGTAGCCCTCAGTCAGCCTGAATACCAGAAACTTAGTATTTCTGTGTCGGTTGCTGTCGCTCCAGGAATAATGTCAGGTCGTCAGGGGTATAAAAACAGGCAGCCAACGCCATTACATCAGGTTTTTTTGCCCCAAAAGGGAGTCATGTTATGGTGGAGGAAAAAACAACCAGTAAAAAGTAAATACCAATACCCATAACCCTGAAAAAAAGGGTGGGGGGGGAGTTAAAAGACCTAGAGAGATTAAGGAGAGAGAGAGAGAGAGAGAAACAAGGGAGTAGGAGGGAGGGAAACCAGGACTGCAACAGTGAATACACTCGAACATCTACATTTATGGTAAGTGTACACAACTGTACTATGTTCTTCGTGTTTCATTGTTGCAGTCATCACACTTGGGTGGATTCCCAAAGCTGAAGAATGGTGGAGGCAGTTAGGAAGAGTTAGGGCTGGCTAGAATGCCCTGCAGGACTGCTGTTGCAAAGCCTGCCCTAGATTTGGAGAAGATAGGCAAATGGTAGTGCTTGGTGAAAGTGTGTACTGAAGTCCAGGTAGCAGCTTCCAGGATGTATCCTGGTAGGGACTCCCCCGAGAAATGCAGTAGAGGTAGATTTTGGCCTAGTGGAGTGTGTTCTGACTCCCTGCGGGGTTGGTTTCCCATGGTGCTTGTAGCAGAAATTGATGCAATGTGCTATCCAGTTAGATATAGTTTGCTTAGAAATGACCTTGCCTCTGCCCCAGTTGCAAAGCTGACTAACAGCTGGTCTGATTTTCTGAAGGCCTTAGTCCTATCCAGGTAACATCTGAGCTGTCTGTGCATGTCCAAGGAGTGCAAGATCCTTTCCCCATTACTTTGAGGATTAGGGGAAAAGGTTGGCAACTGTATGGATTGATTGAGACCAACAATGGACACACTTTAGGCATAAAGGAAGGGTTAGTCCTGAGACAGACCCTGTCAGCATGGAAAATAATGAAGGGTTCCACAGCCATATGTCCTTGTAGTTCAGACACCCTTCTAGCAGAAGTGATGGCTAGAAGCAATGCTGTTTTCCAAGAGAGGAATTTTAAGTCGGCAGATGCTGCAGGCTCAAAGGGTGGAAGTGTGAGCTTTTCCAGTACAAAGTTAAGGTCCCAAGCAGAGATGGGTGCTCTCCTTGGTGGCCTTAGGTTGTTTGCCCCTCTCAGGAACTGTTTTATAAGAGAGTGCAAGAAGAGACGTGGCTCAGTGTTGTAATAAGCCAAAATGGCTGAGGCATGAATCATAATGGAAGAGAAGGACAGGCCTTTGTGGAGTAGATCTGCTAAATAATCCAAAATTAAAGGCAGGGAGGGCAGAGTTGTGTCCTCCCCTTTAGCTAGCCTCCATGAGCAGTATCTTTTCCACTTACCCGCATAGGATTTCCTTGTACTGGGTCTTCTGGCTTCAACAATGACGTCCAGCACCTGTTTGCTTAGAGCTGCTGGGATAGGATTCAAGGGATAAGCCAGGCTATAAGCTTTAGGGTTTGCAGTTGTGGATGCAAAATCTGCCCCTCCTGCTGAGAGAGCAGGGTAGGGTTCAGATGTAGGTACCATGGTGACAACAATGTCAGACTGCGCAAGACAGGGTACCAGTGCTGGCGTGGTCAGTCCGGGGCAATCAGAATTGTCCTCGGTCTGTCCTGTCTTATTTTGAGTAAAACCCTTGAGAGAAGGGGCAGGGGTGGGAACGCATAAACTGAGAGATTTACCCACTGAAAGGATAGGGCATCCAATTTCCAGGCCCTGCTGTGAAGATTCCGGGTGCAAAATCGGGTGAACTGGTGGTTGTAGGGGGAGGCAAAAAGGTCCACCTCTGGGGTCCCCCATTTCGGAATCAGAAGGTTGAAGGTGCTGGGCTCTAACTGCCACTATTGTGGGTCTAGGAGATTTCTGCTTAAGTCTGCCAGTGAATTTTGAATGCCTGGTAGGAATTGAGCTTGCAGATGGACTTGCATGTCCAATGTAGTGTTCCACAGAGCCATGGCTAGTCTGCATAGAGGACAGGAATGTGTCCCCCACTGCTTGTTGATGTACCACATAACTGTGGTGTTGTCTGTTATTATCAGAAGTTGCCCTGAAAAGGGTAGGTATCTGAAAGCTGTCAGGGCGTTCTGCACAGCTAGCATCTCTTTTTGGTTGATGTGCAGATTAATTTGACTTGGCTCCAGTGGCCCTGAATGCATTTGCTGCCCATGTGTGCTCCCCTGGCATAGTCTGATGCGTCTGTGGTTAGGGTCTGGGAAACTTGGGGTTGAGTAAAGGGCAGTCCTTTGTTGAGGTTGCATGCTTCTGCCCACCAAAGAAATTCTGTCCTTAGACAGGGTATGATAGGAATGGCTGTTTCCAGGTCCTGAGAATGTTGGCACCAAAGACTTATTAAGTACCACTGAAGTTTCCTCATATGCAGTCTTGCATATGGTATTAGCAGTATACATGAGGCCATGAACCCTACGGCCTGCAGTATTTTTCTTGCAGATAGCTGGGTTCTGGTGGCCATTTGTTTGAAGTAGGCTTTCAAACTTTTTTGAAGTGAGGAATGCCATCTGGGATGTTGTGTCCAAGCTTGCTCCATGAATACAATCCTTTGACTGGGTACCAGTTTTGATTTATTTTCGTTGATGGTGTATCCCAGGGAAGTGAGGAGGTTTTTCACAAATGTCAGGTGCTGCAACAACAATTCCTGACTGTCCGCCTGAATCAGGCAGTCATCCAAGTATGGGTAAATCTGGATATTTCTCTGCCTGCAGTATGCAACGGCTGGAGCCAGGCATTTGTTGAATACTCTGGGTGCAGTGGATAAGCCAAAGGGAAGTGCAGAGAACTGATAATGCAAAGATCAGGCCCTGAAATGTAGGTACTTCCTGCAGGACTCCCTTATAGGGATGTGCAGATAGGCTTCTTTTAAGTCTAGGGTGCACTAACCAGGCATCCTTGGTTAGCATAGGTAGAAGCTGTTGCAGGGTAAGCATTTTGAATTTTGGTACCACCAGAAAGATGTTGAGAATTGAAAGATCCAGGATTGGGCTCCAAGAGGCCTCTTTTCTGGGTACCAGGAAGAGTCTGGAATAGAATCCTTGACCTAGCTGTTCCACTGGAACCAGCTGAATAGCTCTGATGGAGAGCAGGGATAAAACTTGGTTTTGAGCCTCTGCCCACTGGTTTGGAGGAAGGTCTGGGAACCCTCTTGGGGTTGGTAGTGAGTGGAAGTAAAATTTGTACCCCTAGGATACAATGTTGAGGACCTCGGTCTTGTGTGATGGACACCTAGTTTTTTGCAAGAAGGGCAAGTTTTCCTCCTAGGCATACAAGTAATTGGGCAGAGGTGGGGAGTGGATTGGTGAAGTCATTGTGAGTTTTTTCTGTAAGGAGGTGGCTTACCATTCCCTGCTTTGGTGGTGGGGGCACTCTATTGCTTAGATCTCGGCATACTTTGCGACTGTAATCTGGGAGGTCTGTTTCCCCTGGGCCTGGTTTGAGATGGGCTGGAAAGGACCAGTGTTTGAAAGGGCAATGACTACTGAATCTAGAGGCATGCACTTGTAAGAATTCTTTAACAGTCTGAATAGACTTAGCTTTTTCTTCCAAATTTTTAAGAACATCTTCTGCTTTGGTGCCAAACAAACTGTCCTTGTTCAGAGGAGCGTCTAATAACTTTGATTTGACATGGTCTGGCAAGGCCTGCTCCTTGAGCCAGGCATGTCTTATCAGTACAGAACAAATGACTGCTGCCTGGCAAGATGCATCTAGGGCGTCAAAGCCACACTGCAAAGTATGCTTGTTGACTTGGCTTGCAGAGTGCATAAGCTCCTGCAATTCCTTATTTTCTGCACAGTCTGTAAAGGTTGCCACCTTTGGTTTAATAAGTTCCATAATATGTCGCTGATACTTCAGCATGTGAAACTGACAATTTAATACCCTAATAGCAAGCGTAGCAAAGGTATACATCTTCTTACCCCATCTGTCCAAAGCTCTTGAATCTATGTCCGAAGGGGTGGGATTCTTAGCTGTAGTTGCCTTGATGCCTTTAGGCCCCTGGGAAATGATCTCTGGGTCAGCAGTAGGATTCTTGAAAAGAAATTTGAGAGTGTCAGGTACTCTGTAGTACCTGTCTGGTTTCCTAGGGGGCAGGAGGTAAAGTATCAGGAGTAAGACTGGATTCCATAAAAACATCATCAACAACTCCAGGTCAGGGGGTATTGCTAAAGGTCTGTGTTGTGGCAAATCTAGGAATTCCCTGAGTCTCTTTTTGGCCTGAGAACAGTCCGGGCATTCCCAGTGGAAATACTCTCTTAAGGAATGCACGGTTTCTCCAAAATAAATATCCTCAGGAGGGGTGGCAGAGGAAATGGATTCCTCTGCATTTGAATCCTCATAAACAGGTAAGGGCAAGTCCTCATAATCAGATATCTCAGAGTCATCGGACTCCTAGTCTGTTGAAGCTGCAGGGAACTGGTCCCTTTTCCTCTTAGCAGGGGAAGGCTGACTTCCCCTAGCGAGGCATGGGAGAAGATGCATACAC
Organism: Protopterus annectens; assembly: GCF_019279795.1. Taxonomy (NCBI): domain Eukaryota; kingdom Metazoa; phylum Chordata; order Ceratodontiformes; family Protopteridae; genus Protopterus; species Protopterus annectens. The sequence goes on from NC_056728.1 coordinate 1,270,989,862, forward strand.
TTTGATTGTTGGTTTTCTAGGCGTAGCGCGTACTCTTGGCCTAAGAAACTCGGTAGATTTAGATTAAAAAAAAGTTGGTTTGAGTCGAACATTGGTAGTGTGAAGAACTGCCTCAGAAGCCGGTGCCTGCACAGCGGCTAAGGACCCATCCAAGGTATAGACATCCGCAGGATCCATAGTCGAAGAGTCTCACAGCATACCGGACTCCGAATGGGTCTCGGTAGAGGCCTGCGAATCCAGAGAAATGGGCATCAGGGGCTGCAAAAGCACCTCACTGAGTACTGGCGAACTGGCGACTAGCATAACAGAAGCGTCGTTGGCAGCTTTGGACCTATGCGGTCTGTCTCTGTCTTTATCCTTACGTTTTTTCGGAATATTGGTAGTCGGATGGCAAACCAAAGCCATTTCGGAATACAAAGATTGAAAGCAGAGGAATTTAGCGACAAAGATATCACGATGATGAATAGTTTGGGCATTGAACATGGCACAAAACCAACAGTGAGGTACGTCGTGGACTGGGCCTAAACATGTGACGCAGTAAGAATGAAAATCTCTGTGTTGCATTTGCTTTCCACAGGCAAGACAATAATTAACTTTTTCTGACATCGGTTAGCGCAAGAAAAAAGGATCCCCAACGGGGTACTTAGCTTTAGAAGACTTCAGGATTATTCAATTCGTAAACGAAAATTCAGGTAGCAGCCGACCGGCACTTGTGAAGTGCTTTTGCTTCGAGCTCCTCAGCAAGAAAGACTGATGTAATGGCATCGGCTGCCTGTTTTATACCCCTGACTACCTGACATCATTCCTGGAGCTACAGCAACCGATGCAGAAATACTAAGTCTCCGGTATTCGGGCCGACTGAGGGCTACTTGCAGGCAGATAACCCAAGTGTGATGACTGCAACAGCGGAAACACGAAGAGCATTAATGACGAGCAGACTTCCACAGCTGATGCAACAACTCCACACACTTTAATGTCACATAAAAGCAAAACCCACAGAGACCAAATAAAAAGGTGAGCGCTTTCATAGTCTATAATACGACTGCTTCTTCAGACCTAATAAGAACAACTCTCCTACTCTACACACACTCACAAACATACATATATATATATATATATATATATATATATATATATATATACACACACACACATATATATATATATATATATATATACACACACACACACATATATATATATATATATATATATATATATATATATATATATATATATATATATATATATATATATATATATATATATATATATATATATATATATATATATATATATATATATATATATATATATATATATATGCGTATATATATATATATATATATATATATATATATATATATATGCGTATATATATATATATACACATATATATATATACCAAATCAAATACCAATTAACTAATTAAGTACACCCCTAAAAGCACAATGCAACCTGCTTAGTACTGCTTTTGAGGATAGAGACAATAAAATACATAAATAAACTTACACATAAATACATCATATATATATATATAAATACATCATATATATATATATATATATATATATATATATATATATATATATATATATATATAAAACATCACATGAAAATATCATGTATAAAAAACATCATATAAAAACAAGTCATATGTAAACATAGCAGTGATATCTTTAAATACATACACCTAATATTATATAGAGCTCTGAGGTTCAATGCTTAAGTTGTTGTGCCTTCAACAGTGGTTTTCTAGAAACCCGATCATTCAACCGTATAAATCCACTCTTGTTCTTTCAACTCTGTCTTATTTTTAAAGTCCCCCCCAATACTAGCAGCTAAAAGCTCAAGAGCTAAAAACTTAAAACTATGACTCTGACCACTGTCCAAGACATGCTTGGCTAAGGCTTTGGTCATTTTCTTGTTGTTAATATCATTAACAAGTTCAAGAATTCTCTCTTTAAAGTGCCTATTGGTCTTCCCTATGTAATACGCAAAGCATGCTTTGCAGTAGGCAAAATATACCAAGTCTTTGGTCAGACAGTCAGCATAGAAAGAAGTATCTACAACAAACCCTCACGTGGGATGCTCAAATCTACCTCCTGCATGAATAAAACTACATGCTTTACACTTATTACAGGGAAAAGTCCCTTCACAGACTGTGGTAAATAGACATCCCTCGTGTTCTTGTAATACAACTGCCTCTTTAAAGGCAGACTATTCCTGAAGGTAAACCTGGGTTTCTCCTTCACTACTCTAATTCCTTCATCAGAATGTAAAATACCCCAATGTTTATTAATAATGTCACAAATCACTCGCAAATTAGTAGAGCATGTGAGTGTCATCCTAACTTCATCTCTGCGTCCATACATGAGCTCATGACCATGTGTAGACCTATAATAATCTGAAAAATAGGGTCTACCAATCCTATCTCTTTCAGGTCATAACTCTTGGATACAGCCTTCAATCTCTCTATTACTATAACCTCTCTAAAAAATGATGCATCAACCCCTCCATAGCATCTCCGAGACTCTCTTCACCATTATGGAGTTTCATTGTCCTCAACACTTGTCCATCACATTACGTGGAACATGTCAGGGATGCATACTAGTCATGATGAGAGGATGGACACTTTCAGGAAACAGAGTACTTTTATGCCGAACATTCATCCACTCCTATAGGCTTTTACTACAGTTTGTGAGGATGAGATTCGTCAAGTTTTATGCGAAGGGGGGATATCAAGGTTTTTGTAATTTGACTTTTGCTGAACGGGCAGCTTTGAAACAGTTGAAAGAACTAACATCAATCAGAATCCACCCAGCCTACAAAGGGGGTGGCATTGTGATAATACAGAGATTGAAGGCTGTATCCAAGAGTTATGACCTGAAAGAGATAGGACTGGTAGAACCTATTTTTCAGTTGCTGCATCAGCCATGGAAGTCCGCTCACCATTGTTTTCTTTTCATTGACTGGTTTGTGGGTGGAGTGTTCCTTACCTAGCTTGTGGACTTTGTTTTTTCAAATCACTATCACTCTATCACACAGGTTGCTCAGAGGTGACCTGTGTCTCGCCTACAAGGCAATCTCGGACCCTGCCCTACTAGAGATGCTCCATATCCATAAATCTAACTCCTCACGCATTACTTGCTTGAAAGGCCTGAATCTAATATGCAAAACATTAACAAAACCTGCTGGAGGGCCAGGTTTGTCTCCCAGAGGCTGCCCAGTCTCTGGAATAGACTTCCCATATAAAAGTCAAACAGAGTGCCTCGCTGATCCTCTTCAAGCGCAATCTTGATGAGTGGATGGGAAACCAAACATTTTTCCCATGGGTTCCACATGTGTCCCTTACTAACAGGGGTGAAAGGTACTGACTGAGGTTTCTTTTTGGGGATTAATTCTTAGCTAGGCTTGTAAGGGTCTCAGGGCCATTTAGCCTAGTAACCTACTATGATCATCTAATCCTCAGACTCAAAGTGCCCCAGGAGAACCAGAGCAACCACAGAGCAATAACAACATGCCCACCCAGGAAGGGAGACAAAGATACAAGTCAAAATCCCACGGCCAGCAGTAGGACAATAGCAAATTAAAAGGGGCAGAAAGAAGGGACCAAATACTTCAACGATGACAAGCAGAATTTTTACTGTAAGATCTTACACAACTGTACTATGCCCTTCCTTATCACTGTTTCAATATTATTTAACTTGGGAGAGTACAAAAGCTACTGTAAAACATGAGAGGAGGAAGGCAGAGAACAGATCTCCACAAACCCATGGAGGATAGCCCTAGCAAATCCAGTCCTGGCCCAGGAAATGAAATCCAATTTATAATGCTTGGTAAAAGTGTGACCAGAAGACCATGTAGCAGATTCTAGGATGGATCTAGTGTCTAGAACATTGGAAAAAGCACCAGACGAGGCTACTTCCCAGCTAGAGTTAGCATGAACTGAAAACAAAAGCGGTTTGCCATGAAAAGAATAACAAAATGAAATGGTCTTAGAGATTCAGGAGTAAATAAATTTGCTTAGACACTGTCAAACCCAACTCCCTAGCATGAAAGGCAACAAAACGTTGCTCAAATTTTCTGATGCATTTTGTCTTATCCAAATGCTACAGCTGTCTATGTAAATCCAAAGTGTGTAGTACCTTCTCTCTAGCAGACTGTGGAGAAGGAAAACAGGAGGGAAGATCAACAGACTGATTCAAGGACAAATCATTAACCACTTCTGGCATAAAAAATGATTAGGATGAAGACACGCCATGCTGTGAAAAAACAAAAAAAGGAGAAACCACCATGAGGGCTTGGAGTTCAGAAACTCTCAGGGCAGAAGTAAGAGCCACCAACAATACAGTCGGTCAAGTACAACATTACAGGGAAGACGAAAAGGTAGGATCAAAAGGGTATGGAGTAAATTTTTCAAGATAAAAAGTAAGGCTGCAGGAAGGAGGAACAGGCTTTCTTGGGGGCTTGATATAAAGGATGCCTTTTAGGAATTGTTTAACTTCAAAACTAGAAGCCAAAAGTGACCTTAAGAGCAGACACGCAGAAATGGCTAACAAATGAGCTTTAACAGAAGAATACTGTAAGAATACTAAACCAGTATTGAGCAACTCACACAAATATGACCCGCCCCCAACAGAAAAAAAGTCTCGGTCATGCTTGAGACACCAAACAGAAAGTCTCTTCCATTTAGCAACATAGATTTTTTAGTAGTGGGTTTTCTAGCCTCCTGCAAAAACCGAACCACATCCTCAGAAAACTAGTGTCTGGAAGGAATCAAAACCCTATCAAGTTGAAGTGTGGACAAGTGGGGGTGAATGACAAACCCCTTGTCTTGTCTGAGAAGAACTATCCTGTGAAGTAGCTTGTGATGATGAAAATAAAAGGGGGGAACAAGTCTTGTCTGGGTCAAAAGGAAGAGACCAGCAAGATTCTCGATATGTCCCATATAATCTTGTGCAAGACCCTAGGAAGCAGAGGAACAGGAACACCGGCACACAGGAGCATCTCCCCACCAAAAAGTACAGTTTTGTACCTACCATAAATGTAGATGTCCGAATTGGATAGCATCTGCAGTCATAACAACTGGGTTGTCCTGTCGTCAGGCAGCCCTTCAGTCGGCCGGATTCCAAAGTCCGGGTCCTGATGTCGCACTTCACCCGACATCATCTCTGTTGGCCTTCGGGTATATAAGCATCAGCCGACGCCATTTTCTTCAGTGTTTCTTGCCCCAGATGCCAGAAGCCCTCTAGAAGGCTAAAAAATTTTGGATAGATGCCAATGTTTCCAAAAGATAGAGGTAAACACAAAATAAGCATGTATGTACATAAATACAAACAAATACACCATGAAAGAAGTCCCCACTAGCTAGCTATTAGAAGGGTAAACACCCTAGGAGTACCACAGAGGGGAAGGAGGTGACTGCAGATGCTATCCAATTAGGACATCTACATTTATGGTAGGTACAAAACTGTACTATGTCCTTCATGGATGCATCTGCAGTCATAACAACTGGGTAGAATACCATAGCCAACTAGGGAGGAGGATAAAGTAGATTATGGTGTGTTTAGGATCCCTTGCAGTACAGCAGTGGCAAACCCTGCTCGGGATCTGGAATATAGAGGTAAATTATAATGCTTGGCAAATGTATGCACGGAGGTCCAAGTAGCCGCCTCAATAATGTCTTTGGTAGCCACTCCTCGTAAGAAGGCTGTGGTAGTGGCTGTTGCCCTTGTAGAATGAGGTCTTATGTTCTGTGGAATTTGCTTTCCATGGAAGGAGTAACAGAATCGTATGCAATTTCCTATCCATTTGGAGATTGTCTGTTTGGAAATAGCTTTTCCTTCCCTTCCTGTTGCATAGGCTCTGAAAAGTTGGTCAGTCTTTCTGCTATTTTTGTTCTGTCCAAGTAGTAGCGTAGCTGTCTATGTACATCCAAGGTATGCAGTATTCTTTCCTCTGTTTTGTGAGTTGGGAAAGAAGGTAGGTAGGTGGATTGCCTGGTTTAAGGACACTCTGGATACCACCTTAGGCATAAATGTAGGATTAGTCCTCATGGACACTCTATCTTGGTGGAAGATTAGAAAGGGTTGCACTGCCATTAAGGCCTGTAGTTCTGAAACCCTCCTTGCTGAAGTAATTGCCAGTAGGAAAGCAGTTTTCCATGACAGGTGTTGCAGGTCTGCTGTTGCTGCTGGTTCAAAGGTGATAGAGTCAATTTTTCTAGCACAAAGTTCAAGTCCCAGGCTGGTAATGGTGGTTTCCTTGGAGGTTTTACATTCTTGATTCCTCTGAGGAACTGCCTGAGCAAAGGCTGTGAAAAACAGGTGGATCAAAGCTGTATTCTGCTGAAATAGCTGATGCATGAATCTTGATGGAGGAATAGGACAGGCCTGAATGAAGTAGTTCGCCAGATACTCCAGAATGTTGGGCATATCTATGTTTGATACATCTTTACCTCTTTCTGAGCTCCAAATGACAAACCTTTTCCATTTCCCAGCATAGTTTCTTCTTGTTGAAGGTCTGCGTGCTTCAAGAATAATGTCTTTAACTCTTTGTGAAAGCTGTGGATTAGCAGCTGCTATGTGATGTTCCATGCAGTCAGTTGCAACGTTTTTAGGTTTGGATGCATGGTGCTGTAGTTGTTCTGAGTTAGCATCAAAGGCATCAGGTATTGGCCACATATTGTTCGAGACATGCTCCTCAGCAGTGGGTACCAATGTTGTCTTGGCCAGTTTGGAGCTATCAGGATTATCCTTGGCCGTTCCTCCTTGATTTTTAGTAATACTTTGTGTATCAAGGAAGAGGTGGGAATGCATATGCTGTTAGTCCTTTCCAGCTGAAGGAGAGAGTCCACTTTCCATGCTAGTGGGTGGAATGTCCTTGTGCAGAATTTTTGAGCTGGTGATTGAGAGGTGATGCGAATAGATCTATCTGAGGCATTCCCCATTTCTTGAGATGGTCTTGAAGATGTCGGGTGCAGCTGCCATTCGTGGACATCCGATGTAGTCCTGCTTAACATATCTGCTAGAGTTTTCTTTTCCTGGTACAAATATTGCCTGTAACTGGATGTTGTAGCTGAGTGCCAGGGTCCACAGCTCCAAAGTCATTCTGCATAGGGGTAGGAATGAGTGCCTCCTTGTTTGTTGATGTACCACATGACTGTGGTGTTGTCTGTCCTTATCATCAACTGGCCTTCCTTGAGAAATGGTCTGAACTTTTGGATTGCCAGTTTTACTGCCAGCATTTCTTTTAGGTTGATGTGCAGGTGAAGTTGGTCCTGTGTCCACAATCCTTGCACGCATTTGTCCAGCATATGTGCCCCCATCCCAGGTCTGAAGCATCTGTTGTGATGGTCTGGCCCTTGACCTTCTGCGAAAGGGCAGGCCTGGGTTTGACTGGAGCCCACCATAGGAACTCCTGTTTTAAGCATGGTATTAGTGGAATTTCCGTTTCTAGGCTGTGTCTGTGTTGGGACCATAAATTCTTTAGGTACCACTGAAGCTTTCTCATATGTAGTCTGGCAAATGGAACCAAGATTATGCATGATGCCATGAAACCCAAGGCCTGCAGTACCTTTCTTGCTGTTAACTTGTTCAGATTTGTTAGTGCCAAGAAGTAAAGAGGAGTTCTTTTTGTTTTCTGTAGTTAGGAATGCCATTTGCCTTACTGTGTCCAATTCCTCCCAGGAAAGTCCTTGTCTGGGATGGTATCAGCCTTGACTTTTGTAAATTGACTGTGTATCCCAGTGCTTGAAGCAAGTAAATGACCCTTTGTAAATCTGTTGTCAGCTTGCTTTTGTTGTCCCCTTGTATCAGACAGTCGTCCAGGTATGGATAAATTTGAATTCCTGTAGTCTGCAATGGGCGATTACTGATGCCAGGCATTTTGTGAATACTCTGGGGGCAATGCTGAGAATTGATAGTGCTCTGATCCTGCAAGAAATCTGAGGTATCTTCTGCAGATAGGTCGAATGGGGACGTGCAGGTATGCCTCCTTGAGATCTAGAGTTACCAGCCAACACTCCTTGCCCAGCATGGGAAGAAGTTGCTGTAGGGTCAGCATCTTGAATTTTGGGACAATGATGTAAGTATTTAGGGTAGACAGGTCTAGAATTGGTCTCCAACTTTTTCCTTTCTTGGAACTAGGAATAGTCTGGAGTAGAACCCCTTTCCTTGCTCTGCTGTTGGCACTTTTTCCACAGCTCTCATGTTTGCTAATTCCATTATCTGTTGTAGAGCCTCTGTTTTTGATTTGGAGGTAGGTTTGGCATTCCTCTTTTGACTGGTAAAGTGTGGAAGTGGAACCGGTAACCTTGATCTATGGTTCGTAAAATCCACTTGTCCTTTGTTATGTGGTGCCAGTTTTTGAAAATAATGTTAGCTTTCCGCCTAGAGGAGCTGCTATTTGTTCCCTGGTTGGCGGGTTTAGGTTTAAGTCACTGTGGCTGTGTTGATGTAGAGGCAGGTGTTGATTCTGTGCCTCTGTTGTTACCTTGCCACTGTCGTCCTCTGTAGGCACCTCCTCTGGATTGGTTTCTGCCTCTGGAACGTCTATTCCTGCCCTTTGAGGTCTTGTGGAGTCAGGAAAGGACCAATTTTTGGCAGGCCAGTTCCTGCTAAACCTTGGGGTTGAACCTGCAAGAATTCTTTAACTGTCTGGACTGATTTTGCCTTTTCTTCCATTTTCTTCATAACCTGCTGGGCAGGTGTACCAAACAAACTTGATTTATCCATAGGAGCATCAAGCAATTTAGATTTAACATGATCCGGTAAAGCTTGCTCCTTTAGCCATGCATGCCTTCTAATTACTGTGCCAGTCATGGCTGATCTAAATGAAGCCTCCAGTGCATCATAGCCACATTTTAAAAAAGGTTACTAACCTGCTGTATGTTATTTACCATTTCTAATACATAATTCTTATCAAGAGATTCATCAGTGGTTAGCTTTTTAGTTAACTGGTCAAGCATAAACTCTTGGTATTGTATCATGAAACGGACAATTTAAAGCTCTAGCTGAAAGAGTGGCTGAAGTGTAAACTTTTTACCCCATCTGTCTAATGACCTTGCTTCCCTTTCAGAAGGAACAGGGTTTTAGCTATAGTCATGACTACTGCCTTGGGACCCTGGGATATAGTTCAAGAGGGGCCTTGTAGAGGTGGTGATGAGTATCTGGCACCCTGTAAAATCTGTCTGGTTTGGCAGGGGCTGGGGTAAAGAATCTGGAGCTGAGCAGGCATCATTGAAAGCATCATCCACCACAGAGAGAACAGGAGGGATAGCTAAGGGCCTGTGCTGTGGTAGGTGCAAAAGGTCCTAAGTCTTTTCTGGAGTCTGAAAAATCCTGTTGCTGCCATTGGAACTGTTCTCGCATGGCATGCAAGGTTTCCAAAGGAGAATTCTTCTGGAGGAAGCAGCTGGAATGGATTCTTCAGCATCAGAATCTTCAAAATTGGAGAAAGGAGCCTCTGGCTGGTCAGTTATGTCTGATTCATCAGCAGAATCATCAGAGGACACTGGCTCAGGGGGCTCTGCCCTAGGTCTCTTTCCTGGGGGCTGAGAGGCCCTGTCTGGGTGAGATTGAGATCCTCTAATTAATGAAATTAAATCTTCTGCCAAGGTAAGCATTTGAGAACTGGCAGAGGGCCTGGTGGAAGGGGTTTAACAGGCACTGTTTTAGTAGTCTTGGCTGCTTTAGCCCTGGCGAAGGCCTTAATGGACATGGCTGCTGGAGGCCTAGCAGCACCACGTGCTGGGGTAGAGACATCCAAGGGAATGGTGTCTGATAAGTCAGTGGTAAGCACCGTAGTGGGTAAAATTTCTGAGGCCGATTCAAGAGTGTTAGCAGGGACCTCAGTTGTAGTGATAGTTTCAGGTGTAGTTTGATCAGTTTTGCTTAACCATGGTTTTGTCGGTCTTTTCTTGCGTTTTGGCAGAATGCAGTCGGAGGGTCCGGCGGCATAATGTCAGAACCGAAAAACTGTTCTGCAAACTCTGACGCGTCGGTTGAAAGAAGCAACAAGCTGCGTGGGCTGGGCCTAAACAGGGCAGGCAGTAAGAGTGGAAATCTTTATGAGGTATTTGTTTCCCACAGGTTAAACAATTATTAACTTTTTCTGACATCGGCTGAGGCAAGAAAGAGTCTAGCTTTAGAAGTCTTGAAGTAATCTCTGGATCCGACCGACCGGCACTTGCGAACAGCTTCTGCTTATCCACGCGGCAAGAAAGACTGAAGAAAATGGCGTCGGCTGATGCTTATATACCCCAACAGAGATGACGTCGGGTGAAGTGCGACATCAGCCGGACTTTGGAATCCGGCCGACTGAAGGGCTGCCTGACGACAGGACAACCCAGTTGTTATGACTGCAGATGCATCCATGAAGGACATCAAAATGATACAATACCCACTTTCTCGGCCCGTGGATTTAGAACTCTGGAAAAGAAATGAGGAAATTGTCTGTTCAGAGAGGAGGTGAAAAGATCTACTTGAGGACTAACCCACTTTCCAAGCAAGTGGATTTAGAACTCTGGAAGGGAAATGAGGAAGACCCAAAAGGCAAAGCAGAGGAACTCACATGAGAGGAAGACACAAAGAAATGTAAACATTTCCTGAACAGAAGGTGAACAGGAAATATGGAGGTAAGCATCCTTCAAATCCAGGGAGACCAGAAAAGCCTGGGGAACTAAAAGATGTGAAAGGTCTGAAGAGACAACATCCTGAAGGAGGGGACCTTAAGGAAGGTGTTGAGATTGGACAGGTTATAATAGGCCTCCACAATCCCTCCCTCCCTCCTGAGAACCAGAAACATTCTGGAATAAAAACCTGTCCTGTTGAAACAAGGGAATATGCTGTATGGTTCACTGATTTACCAGATCCTCCAGGACCAGAGGAAAATGAGGGAGCTGGCAAGAAGGAGGCTGAGAAATGCCAGAAAGTGGAGAAAGACTTCCAAGCCATAAAATAACTGTGTTAGACAGTGCAACGGACCCAGGTGTCTGTGGTTATTTGTTGCCACACCTGATAAGAAAGGGTCAGCCTTATGACCAGAGGAATCTGGGTGAAGAGGAGGGGAAGCTGGATGTCAAAGAGAGGCAGATTTATAAGGAAATGCAGTTTTTTGGCTTGTAGCATTCTGAGTGAGTTTATCTGGGAAAACCTGCTTAGAAACCCTCTTAGTTCTAGCAGATTGTCTACGCTGCATATAGACAAAAGAAGATTTCGAAGGACAGTTCTCTGGAATTTAGGTACACAAGAAACAAAGGTTTGTCTGAGGCTCTGCATAAGCAGTGCCAAAAAGATTCTGGGTGTCTAAGAGAGAAGCCAAAAGTTTGGCCTAAGTCCTCAGGTAAAGGCTGCAATTACAGCCATGAATATCTCCTCATAACAGAACCAGATACAGCTGCCCTAAAAGAGGCATCAGCTGCAGCTTAGCTGCATTTAATGGAATGGAGAGCTACCTGAGAAGCAGAAGTCATTAAGGAGAGAAAGCAGAAGTCGTACTGTCCAAATCAGGCATGTCAGTCATCCCCCCCCAGCTGGAAGAGAACAGCCAGGACATATCTAGTCATGTGGGTCAGATAATCAATGGCCCCAAAAGCCAAAGTAGCAGATGTATACACTTTTTCTCATACACTTCCATAGCATGGCTGTCCTTGTCAGAAGGCAGAAGCTTTGAAGAGGAAAGCAGTTTGGATGGCTTACCTGTGGACATGGAAACCACAGCAGGATCTGATGAAGGACTTTTATACAAAAATTTATGGTCCACAGACAGATTTTTATAAAGTGCCTAGTTTCCTATGGCCTGTTGGTTGAGAAATCAGGTGCGTGAAATGCTTCTGTAAATGTGTCCAACAGGGTAGCTAAAACAGAAGGGAGTGCAGAAGGTCTCGGTGAGTCACTTTGCAAGATTTCAATACACCTCTTATGGACCTCTGAATCCCACTTAGTGTTCCATCATACAGACTAATGTAGCCCCAAAAGATAATTCCTCAAAAGGAGAGTTAGAAGGCAAATAATAATCTTCCTGAGACCCCAGAGCCAAAAGAGAGTGTATTTGTGAGGAATAAACTAAGTATTCTTCACAGTTCAGCTCCTCATCAGAAGGCTCAAAACCCTAGGTCTTTTAGATGGGATGGATTACCAGGAAGCAGTAGTAAAGACTGACAATCCCTGAAGGGAATTCAGAGTCAAGACGGCATTAAACAGCCCTCCAGTAAAATCCTGTGACTCTTTGTGAGGATCCTTAGCCACAGAAGCCCCATGTTTGGTTTTTTGTCTCCTTTTTAAAGGAACATCTACTTTGACAAATCAAGGAGGTTCAGACCCCTGGCAGGATTCAATGAGGGTACTAGATACCTCTTCCTTAACTAAATGTTGGGGATTCCCCTAGGCTCTTCAGAAATAATCAGCAGTGATCTCCCTCTACATCTTTATCAGATGCATGCACAGTCTTGGCGGACATGCGAGTAGGCAGCTCCATGTTGGCCTCAGAGTCATGGCAGAGAGAAATGGCATCAGTACCACACAGTCCTCAGGTTCTTCGTCCAACCCAATGGAGATGTCCAGTGGAGGCCGGACAGCAGCATATTTAGTACGTGTTTATTTCTTAAGAGGTGATTGAACTTCTGGGTGGGTGGATTCAGCCACTGTACCCGGAGTCAATAACTGCAGACACTGGTTTTCCATATAAACATAAAGGGAAGACAAATGGCTGTAGAATGTCTTGGGGACAAATGTCTGACAGATATCACACTGTGTATGGTCATGCATAGCACCTGAACAAAAAAGGCACTTCTTGTGTCTATCTTTGAAAAATATGCCTCACACTCATATCCCCCCCCCCTTGGATGACATGAAAACAAACCAGGAGAAAAGAAAGGAAGGAAGGAACTCTACTGATTTAAAGGTTTGGTGTATGAACTGCATACAGACTGAATTCAGAAGCAGCATTCTGACTGGGGGCAAAACAGTACTGAAGATGTTTCGATATCCTCGGCAGGATATCCCAAGTTAAATAACACTGCTACAGTGACAAGGAAGGACATCTACAATGTTTTCTGTGTTACTGCTATACTGCCCTGCATCTTTCCTAAGCTCAGTGTTTTCTGTGAAAATCTGAAGTGACACGTTGTTACGAACTGTAAATGGACCTTTTCTCCTCAAGCAGCTGCTGAAAAGAGGTTCTGTCTACTCAGATTTTCTAAGACAATAAATGCAAACAAGTATGTAAATAAACATGCACATTAACACCACAAGATAAAATGGTAAAATAAAGTTATAGAGCAAATGCCAAAGTGAAAATTAGTTACAAGTTTAAGCTATGGTATATACTTTCAAATTTTATTGCATCAAGAAATCCCCACTTTTTCAGAAAAGGTAATTAACATAAAAGCAACACAGTACTGCCTGACAAACAGTAGCATAATCAATAGTGGATTAAAACAGAATACTCTATTTGAATATATTAACTAGGTGACTGATCTGGTACAAAGACCACTATCAGTCACATCCTGGGCCCAAGGCAGAAACAAGAACAGTTCAAGTTACAGAAATAAAAAATACCTACACAGATCTCGAAGATTAGCAATACACATTCAGTGGCTGAGACTTAACAGTATACAGTTCACGCAAAAGCAATAATACTCAAGAAAATAACAGCTTATTGAAGGAAGTCAGGGGACTGTGGAGAAAAAGTGTTGAGGGGGTACCAACACAGCCATAAGACTACTGAAAGATAAAATACACAGTGAAAAACTGAAAACAGAGATATAAAAAACTAGCATTCAAGCAAATTCAGAAACAAGTTCAAAGTAACAGTGACTAAAATGGTCTAATTTGTAACAAATTAGAAATGGTTTAAGACTAGCAAGACAAAAAGACATGCACAGATTAAGGAGAATATGGGCCTATTCAAAGATCAAGGTACAGGGAAAATCATACATAGCAGTACAGTCTAGGATTTAGTTCTGGAACAACTCATTTCTTTTTATCACCTGAAGGAAACCAAAAACCTTCAATGCATGAGCCTCTCTGCATATTTATGTAAATGATCACCTAACTACAAACACTTTAGCTCCAATTCTGCATACTAGAATACTTACCACTGTAAGTTCTCTCACATCTACCAGCCTTCCACAGTTTGATCGTTTTATCAGCTGACCCTGTCAGCATTAGTCCTTGTTCAGGCAAGATTTTTACTGCCCACACTGCTGCTGTATGACCCTACAGCAAAAAAAAAAAAAAAAAAGTCAAAATTCAAATGGTTACACAACACTTGTACAAAATGAATGAATAAGTAAAAATGGAGGACTCTACCTGTAAAGTCATCATGCACTTATCGTTTAGCCAGACTTTAGCTGTTGTATCCCAGGACCCACTTAGTAATGTGCCAAATTTCCCAGCAGAGAGACTACAAACTGAAACAAAAGATTCATCACCATCAGTCTGCTTTCTCATAATACCATTAAGTTAAGCCAGTATACACTACAAAACCCTTCTGCATAGGATGCTCAGTACTCTGCTTTAATGAAACAGCCAAGGAATTCAATTAAAGAATGTGAACCTGTTTACATGACTGCTTTCCACGTTTTAGCATCCTAACCAATTTGTGTACAATACATGCTGCAAATCTAACAATATATAAAGTAACTTCAAAATCATCATATAACACAAATCTACCTAGTTTTGCAAATACAATAGCCTAGTTCTGGCAGACAAAGTCTTTAATATTTGCGATATCAACTTATAACACCATATAATAACTGTAGCCTAGTGGGTTATGTTTCAAATTGAAATTTCTACGCAGTGAGATCAGAATATATGTTTAGTAATAGACAAGCCAATGCAGAAGACTAATCAATATCTGTACTGATGCCTGCAAATCAAGCAACAGTCTCACAAAGACCGGAGCCTGTACCATGCCAGTGAGGACAGCAAAGATGTCAATTCAGAGAAAATTGGCAAGGATGAAGAGCCTTAGCTACCCTAAAGTTAGTGGAAGGACAGATATGAAACCATATCTGCTGGAGATCAAAATATGCAAGCACCATCTTCTTATTTTTGCTGTCCAGTGCCTCAGAAGTAGTCAAACAAGACCAGAGAGACCTATAAGAAGGAAGTCTTAAGCTTAGAAGTAGTTTTCTAACATCTACATCTGACAAAGGAGACACATAATCAGCTTCTGGGGCAAGTGACAGGAGAACTTTCAGAAACTCAATGACTGGAATTTTAGAACCATCAAAAAATAAACATAAGTTGATGAAGAATTCTCAGACTTGAAGTTCTTGGAAGCAACACACGGAGAGGAATCTTTTACATGGTCTAATTCAGATTTATGCACCGGTTCCATGTTTTTTCTTGGATTTAAGGCTGATCAGTCTATCCTGGGGCCAGAAGGGTCCAACCCAAAACCAAACTTAAGGGTGCAGCTTAGAAAGAGTGGAATTAAATTTTAAATACAGATAAACTACTCTCCCAGTCTCTAAATTGTGAAAGACTTGATGGCACAGCAAAGATATAACAATCGACTGTCAAGTACTCATGCCCTAAGTAGGCAAGAAAAACTGTATGTCTGTCCTTTGGGAGGAATTTTCCCCCACAGTTGCACGTTTTAATTTCCTTACCATTCATAATGAAAGGAAATGCACAAACAGCTAAGGAGAAGCAAATGGAACCAGAGTCAAAAATAGCTTCTACTAAACAAGGGCACCCACAACAACTGAGAAATGACCAGCACAAAAATAGTAAAGACTGTTTCAGAAACTAAAAATACTCTCTTTTTAAACAGAACAGTTACAAATAAAATACATGAATTGCTAAGGATTATAAAACTGCAGAAGCACACACTACAAAAATGTAAAGTAGTACATGAAATGGTGAGGTGAAAATGCCACAGAGATGGGAATGGGAAGTTAAAAACTCTTGATAAAAAATGGAACTCATTGACTTGAGTTTTGTTCTGGAAATATAGTCAAAATAGAAAGAAGCATGTACAAAGCACGAGTGGAATGGAGCAACTTTATTTCTAACAAATTAAAAAGAAAGAATCTATGAAGTACCTTGTCTCAGAGAGGTGATCTCAACATGTCAAAAATATCTAGACAGAGGTCTCCCTTGAGTAGTATCACTGACTAAGGGAAGGGGGTCACTAGTCTGGGAAAATCTGAGATGCTAGGCTGTTCCGGTGCTGCTTCCATTAGTCCTAGTGATTAACAAAGATGGAACTCACAACATTGGATCATTACTTGCACTTGGTAAACGTACTACTTAAGCTTCATGGTTACTCAGCAAGCAAATATTCACCATACATGTTATTAATGTCAGACAGAACTATGCACATGCAAAATAAGAAACTGTCTCAAAGTTTGTAAGAATAAAAGAAATAAGAAGACTAGCACATAAAACATTTCAAGCACTGGTATTAATGCCCTTACAGCCTGCCAACACACCAAAACAGTTGTTCATATAATAACTGCCCAGGCTGTTCTTAAAAACATCTAAACTAGTGCTTGTTTTAATATAATTTGTAGTCTGCTCCACACACGAGCCAATAAGTGCACTTCTCATTCCTACAGAATATTATACTCGGGTTGTCTGATGATTTTCTACTACTTTTTGATAACCCCAAAATCCCCAGAGGTAGTTGTCTCTATATACCTTATATAATCAAATAAGAACTTCTCTTAAACATCCACGAGAGACATTGTACAAGTTGAGATATTTTAGTATTTTGCCCTTCTCTTCTATGTTGGAGTATTCTTTACATGAGGGATCCTCTGCCATGGCTGACCCGAAGTCCGGCCAGTACACAAGAGCTTTCAAGTACTGCTAGTATGAGACACGAATGGCTTAGGAGTACATCAGCACAAACGTGATGTCAGCATGTACAATCCTCTGAAATGAATGCCCCAGGAGGAGTGCCAGCCTAAGGAGACAAGAGGGTTATCAGATATCCAGAATAAAAGCAAGCAGTGGGGGAAGGAGGGAGGGACAAAATACTGCAACACAGAAGAGAAGGACATATATGGTTACGGTAAGATATTACAAAACTATTCTATGTCCTCCTATTTTACTACTGCAGTATTCTTTACATGAGGGAGATTACCAAAGCTTAGGAGGAAACCTGGGAGGAGGAAGGACCAGAAGAGTTCTCTAGACAATCATGCAGAACGGCTCTGGCAAAACCAGCTTTATATATGGAGATGCCTTCCTATTTGTAATACTTGGTGAAGGTATGCACAGAAGTCCAAGTAGCTGCTTCTAAAATGGAATTAGTATCCAAACCCTTAAAGAAAGCACCTGAAAAAGCCACAGCCCTAGCAGAATGAGCCTTAAGAAAAGGGAGGCTCTTCCCATGGAAAACATGACAAAAAGAAATATCCTTCGAAATCCAAGGGGAAATAGTCTGCTTGGAAACATGCAATCCCAGAGCCCTGGGATGAAAAGAAACAAAACGCTGATCAGATTTCCTGATACCCTTAGTTTTATCCAAATAAAATCTGAGCTGTCTATGCACATCCAATGTGTGTAAAATCTACACTAGAGGATTGTGGAGAAGGACAAAAGGTGGGCAAATGAACAGACTGGTTAGGGGACAACTCACTCACAAACTTGGGCATAAAGGAAGGGTTAGTACGTAAAGAGACCCTGTCCTTATTGAAAATCAGAAAAGGTGGGGAAGCCATTAAGGCCTGAAGCTCAGATACCCTTCTGGCAGAAGTCAAAGGGAGTAACAGAATATTTTCCAAGTATAGTGTTGCATGGAAGCTGTAGCTGCAGGCTCAACTGGAGCCACAGTCAGCTTCTCCAAAACAAACTTCAAATCCCAAGGAGGAGGAGGAACAGGTTTCCTGGGAGGTCTAACGTGAAGGACGCCTTTCAGAAAGAAAGAGTTTAACCTCTAACCTAGAAGCCAAAGGGGGAGACAAAGGCAGAAATGACCGACAAATGAACCTTCACAAAAGAGTAAGCCAAGGGTTCCTATCAGCATTTCGAATGTTGAAAATGCCGAATTTAATTTCATCGAACTGAAATGTTCGAAAACTCAGAAGAGCGAACTGATGGAACATCGATTTCTTTCCCAGGGAAAGAAATCGGTGGGCAGTCATCTGAGTTTGCTATTACCTCCACTGTGGTGCGGTCTCAGAGTTGGTATATTTAAGTAGGGGGTGTGTGTGGGGGTTCACAGCCCCCCACTTCTGTCAGTGTTTAAAGTATTAAATTTTTTTTTTTTTTTTGCATGGAACACCAATTTCTTTCCCTGGGAAAGAAATTGATGTTCCGTCAGTTAGCTATTTCTAGATTTTGAACATTTCAGTTCGATGAAAATGCATTCGGCGTTTTCAGCATTTGATATGCTGATATAGACCCTAAGCCAAGCCATTATTTAGCAACTCACACAAGTATGGAAGAACCAATGGAATATCCACAGACAGCGAATCCAGGTGTGAACACCACCAAATACAAAACTTCTTCCACTTAGGTACATATGACTTTCTAGTACTGAGTTTTCTGGCCTCTTGCAGTACCCTAAGAATGTCCTCAGTAAAAAGGTGTCTGAAAGGAATTAAAACACTGTCACCACAGAGTCAGACGCAGAGTTGACGGATA
Source organism: Protopterus annectens (assembly GCF_019279795.1). Classification (NCBI taxonomy): domain Eukaryota; kingdom Metazoa; phylum Chordata; order Ceratodontiformes; family Protopteridae; genus Protopterus; species Protopterus annectens. The sequence goes on from NC_056728.1 coordinate 1,271,008,470, forward strand.
TGGATGGGTAAGAGATCCTTTGTCCTGTGTGAGAAGATCTACCCTGTGAGGTCACTTCTGTGAGGATTGCCCTTGGCTAAATGCAGAAGAAGAGGGAACCAATACTGTCTTGGCCAGAAGGGGGTCACCATCAAGATTTCAGGTGTGTCCTGCTGAATCCTGAACAGGACTTTCCTCTCATTCAGAAAGGGAGGAAATGCATAAAGAAATATCCCCCTCCGAGAAACTGACAGGGCATCCACCTTCCAAACCAGAGGACCTGGGACTCTGGCAAAAAAATTAGGAAGTTGTCTGTTCAGAGGGGAGGCAAACAGATCTACTTAAAAAGTACCCCACCGGTGGACAATATCCAAAAACACATCCCTGTGAATCATCCATTCATGGGATTGACTCATGGACCTGCTCAGACTGTCTGCCACAGAATTCTGACTGGAGGAGATATAAACTGCTTGAAGCGTCACCTGGTACTGAACTGCCAGTTTTCGAGCAATGAGAGCTAACCTGCACAGAAGGAAAGATTTTGTCCCCCTCACCCTCGCCCCATTTGTTTACATACCAGAGAACTGTGGTGTTGTCTGTAAACAGTTTTAGAGACCCTGGACAGAAAAAGAGGATGGAAAGCTTGAAGAGCTAAATATGACAGCTCTCATCTCTTGATGTTGATATGGTCTTCCTTTTGAGAAGGAGACTAAAGGCTCTGCAACCTTCATGGAAGACAAGGTTGCTTCCCATCCTAAGTCGGAGGCATCTGTAAACATCTTCTGAGTGGGAAGAGGAGGATGCAAAGGATGGCTTGGGTTCAGGGAAACCTGATGAATCCACCAAAGAAGTTCCTTTTGAGTCGAGGGAGAAGAGGAGCCACAAACTCCAGTGGATGTACATGCTGCATCCAAACTGATTTCAGTTACCACTGAAACATCCTCATGTGAAGTTCGGCCAGAGGCAGCAAGGGAATGGTGGATGCTATGAAACCCAGGAGCCTGAGAAACTCTGTAAGAGAAGGAAGAGGGAGAAGATTCTGGAAGTAGGAAATGAGAGACTTAACTTTTGAAGGAGGCAGAGATGCCAGCATGATATCTGTCTGCAGCCTGCACCCCAGGAAGATGTGGTTCTGCAAGGGGAAAAGAAAGGACTTTTTGAAATTTACTGTGAACCTCAACCTTTGCAGAAGAGAAATAGTGAACTGTAGATTTTGTTCCAGGTTGTCTGGACAAGGAGCTAGAAACAGAAGATCGTCCAGGTAAGTGTAAACCTGGATGCCCAGAATGTCTACAGTAAGCAATGACAGGAGCAAGGCATTTTGTGAAAACCCTTGGGGCAGGAGACAGACTGAAAGGCAAAGCTGAGAAAGTACAGTTGTGTACACTTACCATAAATGTAGATGTTCGAGTGTATTCACTGTTGCAGTCATCACATTTAGGTTATCCCTGCCAGGGTAGTCCTCGGCCGGCCCGAATACCAGAGACTTAGTATTTCTGTGTCGGTTGCTGTCGCTTGAGGACTGACGTCAGGTTGTCAGTGCTATAAAGTAAGGCAGCTGACGCCATTACATCAGTTTTTCTTGCCCTAACCTGACAGGAGCCCCCAAAGTAGGAGGCCAGGTTCTGGTGGAAGAACCCCACCAGTGGAAAATAAATACCAATATGTTCCTTGTAAGGAAAGGAGAACAACAAGGAAGAATGGTAACAAAAGGAAAAAGAGGGATGGAGGGAGGGAAAAGTACAGTTGTGTACACTTACCATAAATGTTCGAGTGTATTCACTGTTTGCAGTCATTACATTAGGGTAATCTGCTGGCAGGTTGCCCTCAGTTGGCCTGATTAACAAAGTCTTGGGTCCTGCTTCAGTTGCTGTCACTTCTTCCATGATGTCAGGTAATCAGGGGTATAAAACATGCAGCCGACATCATTAAATCAGTTTTTCTTGCCCCGGATGTCAGGTGCCCCCAAAATGGGGAGCAAAATAACATTAAAAACAAAAATATACCTCCAACCAAAAGCAAGTACATCAAAAAAGCTTTTAAGCATAGTAAAAGAATGTAGAGGTATAGTAAGAAAAAAACAGGGGGCTGGAGGGAAGGTAACCAGGACTGCAACAGTGAATACACTCGAAAATCTACATTTATGGTAAGTGTACACAACTGTACTATGTTCTTCGTGTTCCACGGTTGCAGTCATTACATTTGGGTAGATTCCCAAAGCTATGGTTGGGAGGATGGATTTATGCAGCATTAGGACCAGCTATAAGGCCCTGCAAAACAGCAGTGGCAAAGCCAGCTCTAGATTTAGAGAAAATTGGTTAAGTGATAATGCTTGGTGAAAGTATGAACTGAACTCCAGGTAGCAGCTTCTAGAATATCCCTGGTAGGAACACCTCTGAGAAAGGCTGCAGAAGTAGATGCAGCCCTGGTGGAATGAGATCTGATCCCTTGGGGGATAGGTTTTCCATGGTGCTTATAGCAGAAATTAATGCAATGGCTTATCCATTTAGAAATAGTTTGTTTTGAAATAGCCTTCCCCTCTGCCCCTGCAGCAAATGCCACCAGCAGTTGTTCAGATTTTCTTCGAGATTTAGTCCAGTCCAAGTAGAATCTAAGTTGTCTGTTCACAGCCAATGAATGCAGAATCCGCTCCCCCTTGTTTTGTGGATTGGGAAAGAAAGCTGGCAAACGAATGGACTGATTAAGAGCCACACTGGATACCACCTTGGGCATGAAAGATGGACTGGTCCTGAGTGACACCCTGTCCGCATGAAAGATGATGAAAGGCTCCACTGCCATAAGGACCTGTAATTCAGATATCCTTCTAGCTGAAATGATTGCTAAAAGGAAGGCTGTTTTTCAAGAAAGAAATTTTAAGTCTGCAGTAGCAGCTGGCTCGAAAGGAGGTAGAGTGAGTTTTTCCACTACAAAGTTTAGGTCACAGGCACGGGTTGGAGCTCTCCTGGGTGGTCTCACGTTTTTGGTCCCTCTGAGGTATTGCTTGAGCAGAGGATGAGAGAAGAGGGTAGGTTCTGTGTTGTAATGAGCTGAAATGGCTGAGGCATGGATTTTAATGGATGAAAAAGACAGGCCCTTGTGAAGCATCTCAGTTAAGTATTGCAAAATCTGAGGTAAATTGGGCGCTGCTGTACTCATTCCTTGACATTGATTCCAGGCACAGAATCTTTTCCATTTGTCCGCTTAAGATTTTCTAGTACTAGGTCTTCTCGTCTCCAAGATGACATCCATCACAGGTTTGCTGAGGGATGCTAAGGGTGAATTTAAGTGATTAGCCAAGCTGCAAGTTTCAATGTTGGGAGTGGAGGGTGCAGAATTTGGTTCTCCTGTTGAAACAGTAAGGAAGGTGTCGGAGGCAGGTACCATGGAGAAATTTATTACACACTGCGCAGGAGTGGGTACCAGTGTTGGCGTGGCCAGTCTGGAGCAATCAAAATCATTTTTGGTTTGTTCTGTTTGACATTTAGCAGAACGTTTGGAGAGTAGAGGCAGAAGGGGAAAGGCGTAGACTGATAGGTTTTTCCAGCTGAAGGACAGGGCATCCACTTTCCAGGCTTTTTTGTGAGTTCTTGTGCAAAATTTGTCCAACTGGTAGTTCTGGGGGCAGGCAAATAGATCCATGTCTGGGCTCCCTCATTTGTTTGTCAACATGTTGAAAATCCGTGGTTTCAGTTTCCATTCGTGTGGGTCCATGAGATTTCTGCTTAGTTCGTCTGCCAGAATATTCAGTTTTCCTGGCAGGAATTGAGCTTGTAGTTGCACTTGGTAGCTCAAGGCCGTGTTCCACAATTCCATGGCTAGTCTGCAGAGGGGGAAGGAATGTGTATCCCCCTGGTTGCTTATGTACCACATAACTGTGGTGTTGTCCATCTTTATCAGTAGTTGTCCTGGATGAATGTAGTCCTTGAAGGCTGTCAGAGCATTCTGTACAGCTAACACTTCTTTTTGATTGATATGTAGGTACATTTGATTTGAGCTCCATTTGCCCTGAATGCACTTCCCTGCCAGATGAGCCCCCCATGCATAGTCTGATGCATCTGTAGTTAGGGTTTGGGTGGCAAGGGGTAGTGTGAATGACAATCCCTTGTTCTGGTGGCAGGCCTCTGCCCACCATAGGAACTCTAGGAGTAGGCAAGGTATGATAGGAATCATTGTTTCCAGGCTGTGACAATGTTGGCTCCATAAACGTAAGTACCACTGAAGTTTCCTCATATGCAGTCTTGCACATGGAATGAGAAGAATGCAGGAGGCCATGAACCCCAAGGCTTGCAGTATTTGTCTTGCAGATAGCAGGGTTTCTGTGGTCACTTGTTTGAACTAAGTTACCAAATTAATTTGCTTTTCTGGCGTGAGGAAAGCCATATGGGCAGTTGTAGTCAAGCTTGCACCCAGGAATGTAATCTGTTGAGAAGGTACCAGTTGTGATTTATTTTCGTTTATGGTGTACCCTAGACAAGTTAGAACCCTTTTTACAAACGTCAGATGGTTTACAAGTATGGCCTGGTTTTCTGCCTGAATTAGACAATCGTCCAGGTATGAATATATTTGAATATTTCTTTGCCTGCAAAATGTAATTACTGGAGCCAGGCACTCTGTGAATACCCTGGGCGCAGTAGACAAACCAAAGGGCAGTGCAGAGAAAGTACAGTTGTGTACACTTACTAGAAATGTAGATGTTAGAGTGTATTGACTGTTGCAGTCATTACATTTGGGTAATCTGCTGGCAGGTTGCCCTCAGTCGGCCTGAATAACAAAGTCTTGGGTCCTACATCGGTTGCTATCTCCTCTTCCATGATGTCAAATTGTCAGGGGTATAAAACATGCAGCCGACGCCATTTTATTCAGTTTTTCTTGCCCCAGATGTCAAATGCCCCCCAAATGGGGAGCAAATATATATATATATATATATATATATATATATATATATATATATATAAATAAACAGAACTATATATAAATGCACTTTTAGAAACAAACTTTACTTTCATCTAAAAGGAAATACACCACAAAGGCTTTAGTGTATAGTGAAGGAAAGAAAAGGTATAAAAAGGGGGATGGTGGGTGGGTAACCCAGACTGTAACAGTGAATACACTCGAACATCTACATTTATGGTAAGTGTACACAACTGTACTATGTTCTTAGTGTTTCACTGTTGCAGTCATTAGATTTGGGTAGAATTCCAAAGCTATGGATGGGAGGATGGAATTAAACAGCATTAGGAGCGGCTATAAGGCCCTGCAGGACTGCAGTGGCAAAGCCTGTCCTGGATTTGGAGAAGAGAGGCAAATGATAATGCTTTGTGAAGGTATGAACAGAGCTCCAAGTAGCAGCTTTTAGAATGTCTTTGGTTGGAACCCCTCTGAGAAAAGCTGCTGAAGTAGAGGCAGCGCTGGTGGAATGTGATCTGATCCCCTTGGGCACAGGTTTACCATGGTGCAAGTAGCAGAAACAAATGCAGTGGCTTATCCACTTAGAAATAGTCTGCTTTGATATAGCCTTCCCCTCTGACCCTGCAGCAAATACTACCAGTAGTTGCTCAGACTTTCTTAGAGATTTGGTCCTGTTTAAGTAGAATCTTAGTTGTCTGTGTACATCCACTGAAAGCAGAATCCGCTCCCCTTTGTTCTGCAGATTTGGGTAAAATGTTGGCAGGTGAATGGTCTGGTTAAGAGCCATACTGGATACCTCATTAGGCATAAAAGAAGGATTGGTCCTGAGGGACACCCTGTCCGTGAAAAATGTAATAAAAGGCTCCACTGTCATGAGAGCCTGTAGTTCTGAAACCCTTCTTGCTGAAGTGACTGCCAAGAGAAAAGTTGTTTTCCAAGATAGAAATTTTATATCAGCAGTAGCTGCTGGTTCAAAAGGAGGCAGGGTGAGCTTTTCCAGCACAAAATTGAGGTCCCATGCAGGAGCTGGTGATCTTCTGGGAGTCCTTAAATTTTTGGCCCCTCTAAGATACTGTTTAAGCACAGGATGAGAAAAGAGGGGAGGCTTTGTGTTGTAATGAGCCGAGATGGCAGAGGCATGGATTTTTATTGAAAAAAAAGATAGGCCCTTGTCAAGCATCTCAATCAAATATTGTAACATCTGAGGAATATTGAGCTTTGCTGTGTCTGTTCCTTGTGCTTGGTTCCAAGCACAGAATCTCTTCCATTTATCAGCATAAGATTATCTAGTACTAGGCCTTCTGGCTTCCAAAATGACATCCATCACAGATTTACTGAGAGGTGTTGTTTGAATAATTAATTGATCAGCCATGCTGCAAGATTCAGAGTTTGGAGCTGAGTGTGCAGAATTTGATTGTTCTGCTGAGAAAGTAGATGAGGTATTTGAGGCAAGTACCATGGAGGAAGTTGAGACATACTCCTTAGAAGTGGGTACCAGTGCTGGCAAAGCCAGTCCGGAGCAACTAGGATAATTTCTGTTTTTTCCTGTCTGACTTTTAGTAAGACCTTGGAGAGTAGAGGCAGAGGGGGAAAGGCTGAAGGATAGTGCATCCACTTTCCATGCTTTTTTGTGATGAGTTCTTGTGCAGAACTTGTCCAACTGATAATTTTGGGGAGAGGCAAATAGATCTATGTCTGGGCTCCCCCATTTCTGTGTTAACATGCTGAAGATTTGTGGATCCAGTTTCCATTCATGAGGGTCCATAAGATTTCTGCTTAGGTCATCTGCCAGAGTATTTTGTTTTCCTGGCAGGAATTGAGCTTGAAGATGTATTTGGTAAGACAAGGTTGTGTTCCACAAGGCCATGGCTAGTCTGCAAAGGGGGTAGGAATGTGTATCCCCCTGCTTGTTTAAGTACCACATAACCGTAGTGTTGTACGTCTTTATCAGTAGTTGTCCTGGATGAAGTAAGTCCTTGAAGGCTGTCAGAGCATTCTGAACAGCTAGCATCTCTTTCTGGTTGATATGCAGCTGCATTTGGTTTGGGCTCCATTTACCCTGAATGCATCTCCTCGCCAGGTAGGCCCCCCCAAGCATAGTCTGATGCATCTGTAGTTAGGGTGGCAGGGGGTAGAGTGAATGACAGTCCCTTATTTTGGTGACATGTCTCTGCCCACCAAAAAACTCCTGTTGTAGGCAGGGAATGAGAGGAATCATTGTTTCCAGACTGTGACAATGTTGACTCCATAAACTTTTTAGGTACCACTGAAGTTTCCTCATATGCAGTCTCGCATATGGAATTAGCAGGATGCAGGATGCCATGAGCACCAAAGCCTGCAGAATTTGTCTTACAGATAACTGGGTTTTTGTTGCCATTTGTTTGAAGTATGTTGTCAATTGCCTTTTTTTGTCTGGCGTGAGGTAAGCCATATGGGCAGTTGTATTCAAGCTTGCACCCAGGAATGTAACTATTTGTGAGGGTACCAGTTGCGATGTCTTTTCATTTATGGTGTACCCTAGGCATGCTAGAAGCCTTTTTACAAATGCCAGATGTTGAAGAAGAGTGTCCTTGTCCTCTGCTTGAATGAGACAGTCGTCCAGATACGGATAAATTTGAATGCTTTTTTGTCTGCAGAATGCAATTACTGTTGCCAGGCATTTTGCAAAGACCCTGGGACCAGTAGATAAGCCAAAGGGCAGTGCAGAGAATTGGTAATGCAAAAAACCTGCTTTGAAACGGAGGTATCTTCTGCATGATTCCCTTATCGGGATATGCAGGTATGCCTCTTTTAAGTTTAGAGTTACTAACCAAGCCTTCCTGCCTAGCATAGGCAGTAGCTGTTGTAAAGTCAGCATTTTGAATTTTGGAATGTCCATGAACGTGTTCAAAAATCGATAAGTCCAGTATTGGATGCCATGAATTGTCTTTTCTGGGTACCAGGAAAAGTCTTGAACAAAAACCTTGTCCTTTTTCTTTTTCTGGTACCAGCTGAATATCCCCCATATCCATGAGGGACATGACTTGTTTCTGGGCCTCTGCCCACTGGTTTTGTGGCAGATGCGGCCATCCGTTTGGAATTGGCAAAGTATGGAAATGAAATCTGTACCCCTGGGATACTATGTTTAATACCCACTTGTCCTTGGAAATTAACTCCCAATTTTGAGCATGAAGTGCTAGTTTTCCCCCCAAGGGGGCTGCCAAAAGATAAGTGCTTGGTGATGGTAGCGGAAAGTCATTGAGATGGCTTACTGTAGGGTTGTGCTTTGTTTCCTCCAGATTTGGAGGTGGAGGCACCCCATTGCTTTGACCTGTAAGAACCCTGTAATTGGTATCTGGAGCCTTTTGAGCACCTGGATTTGCCTTGAGTGGCTCTGTTGGACAGAGGAAAGGACCAATTTTTAGTTGGCCAGTGTCTACTGAACCTGGGTGGCTGCACTTGCAAGAAATCTTTTACAGTTTGCATAGTTTTAGCCTGGACTTCCATTTTCTTTAAAACCTCTTCTGCCTTATAACCAAAGTGTCATGCTGCAAAGGGGCATACAACAATTTAGCTTTAACATGATCAAGCAGATTTTGCTCCTTGAGCCAGCCATGCCTTCTAATCACAGATCCAGTAATGGCGGCCCTACAAGAGGCCTCCAAGGAATCAAACACACATTGAAAAGTATGCTTTCCAACCTGTTCTGCTGAATGCAATAATTCCTGTAACTTTATTTTCCACACAATCAGAAATCAACATAATTTTCTGTTTCAGTAAGCCCATAACATGCTGTTGATATTTAAGCATATGAAACTGGTAGTTTAAGGCCCTGATTGCCAAGGATTTTTTTGAATAGAAATTTGTGGGAGTCAGGAACCCTGTAATATCTGTCTGGCTTACTAGGAGCCGGAGGCAGGGAATCAGGAGCCATGCTTGATTCCAAAAACACATCATCAACAATGTCTAATACAGGAGGTATTGCCAAAGGTCTATGCTGAGGAAGAAGAAGGAAAACCCTAAGCCTCTTTTTTGATTCAGAGAAGTCTTGACTCTCCAGTGAAAATGTTCCCTTAAAGTATTCAAAGTCAAATCTCTCCAAAAGAGTAATCCTCAGGAGGAGATGCAGATGGGATGAATTCCACTGCATCAGAATTCTCATAGGGTGGAATGGAAGCTTCCTGATCAGAAGAGGAATCAGAAGAAATGGAAACCTGATGTGAAAATTCATAATCAGTGCCTTGCCCAGGCCTCTTAGCAGGGGGTGGTTGGGGACCCTGATCAAGGTAATTAAATCCTCAGCCATTTTGATCTGTTATTTAGGCATAGGGGCCTGAGCACGTGGCTCATGAGTCGTTTTTTTAGACATAGAAGATGTTTTTGACCTTGTTTTTGAGGCTGGTGTCAGTTTAATATAAAGATGTTGAGGCCTGAAACCACCCTCAGAAGCCGATGCCTGCCCAGCGGCTCCAGATCCATACAAGGGAGAGACATCCGCGGGTTCAATACTCTGAGAATCTCGTAGCATACCGGACTCCGAATGGGTCTCGGTAGAGGCCTGCTACTCAAAAGTAGTGTGCATCAGGGGCTGCGAAAGTGCCTCACTGAGTACCGGCGAACGGGCGACTGGCTTAGGAGAAGCTTCGTCATCGGTTTTGGACCTTGACGGTCTGTCTCTGTCTTTTTCTTTGCGTTTTTTGTGAACTCCGGTAGTCGAATTGCTAACCAACGACATTTCAGTATAATTAAATCTTGAACCAAAATATTTAGATGCAAAAATATAGTGACGCTTAATAGTGCATTGGTTAAATCTAGCACAAAACCGACAGCAAGGCACATTGTGATCTGGGCCTAGGCAAGGAATACAGTACAAATGAAAATGAAAGTTTCCTCAAAAGTAAAGTCCTCGGGGGGGGAATCAGAGGGAATGGAATCCTCTGCATCAGAATCCTCATAAGTAGGTATGGACAAATCCAGGTCATTAGAAGAGTCAGAAGAAACAGAGTCCTGATCAGGAGATTCATAGTCAAGCTCGGCCCTAGGCCTCTTTGCAGGGGGGGTTGACTACCCCTGATTAGAGTAATTAGATTTTCAGCCATTTTGATCATTTGTTTTTTAGGCATAGGGGCCTGAACATGTGGGCTGGGCGTCAGTTTTTTAGACATAGATCGAGATTTAGGCCTTAGTATAGAAGGTGTAAGCCTGTAGGCCTGAATACACCCTCAGAAGCCGGTGCCTGCACAGCGGCTCTGGACCCATCCAAGGTAGAGACATCTGCGGGTTCCATAGGTGAAGCATCTCGCGGCATACCAGACTCCGAATGGGTCTCAGTAAAGGCCTGCGAATCAGAAGTAGCGGGTATCAGGGGCTGTGAAAGCGCCTCACTGAGTACCGACGAACTGGCGACTGGCTTAGGAGAAGCGTCTTCGGCAGTTTTGGACTTCGATGGCCTGTGTCTGTCTTTTTCTTTGCATTTTTTCAGAATTCCGGTAGTCGGATGGCTAACAGACGTAATTTCTGGATAATTAAACTGAGAACCAAAATATTTAGAGGCAAAAATGTACCAATGACGGATAGTGCACTGATTAAATAAAGCACAAAACCGACAGCAAGGTATGCCGTGGTCAGGGCCTAGGCAAGGAGTACAGTACAAATGAAAATCTTTATGAGGTATTTGCTTCCCACAAGTAATGCAGTTATTAACTTTTACTGACATCTGTAAAGAGCAAGAAAAAGTTTCCCCAATGGGGTACTTAGCTTTAAGTTGAAGACTTCGATTCTGAAACTCGAAAACAAAAATTTCAGGAGTCGGCCGACCGGCACTTGTGAACTGCTTCTGCTTCGGGCACTACACGACAAGAAAGACTGATGTAATGGTGTCGGCTGCATGCTTTATACTCCTGATGACCTGACGTCATGGAAGAAGGGACAGCAACCGACGCAGGACCCAAGACTTTGTTAATCAGGCCGACTGAGGGCAACCTGCCAGCAGCTTACCCAAATGTAATGACTGCAACAGTGAAACACGAAGAACATCCAGCAATGCAACAGTGAATACACTCGAACATCTACATTTATGGTAAGTGTACACAACTGTACTATGTTCTTCATGTTTCATTGTTGCAGTCATCACATTTGAGTAGATTCCCAAAGGTGAGGAAATGGGTGGAGGCAGTCAAGGAAGCTAGGAACTCTGCCCTGGATGTGGAGAAGAAAGGCAGGTGTTAATGCTTGGTAAAAGTGTGAAGAGATGTCCAGGTGGTAGTCTCCAGGATGTCCCTGGTGGGGACGCCTCTGAGGAAAGCTGCAGAGGTGGTGGGTGCTCTGGTGTAGTGTGTCCTGACCCTTTTGAGGGGAGGCTTACCATGCTGTATTGTAGCAGAAATGGATGCAGTGTGCCATTTGGAAATGATTTTCTTGGAGATGGCTTTGCCTTCTGCCCCTGTAACAAAGCTGACCAGCAATTGATCAGACTTTCTGAAGGGTTTAGTCCTGTCCAGATAGTACCTGCGCTGTCTGTGCAAATCTAGAGTGTGAAGAATCCTTACCGCTTGGTTCTGGGGATTAGGAAAGAAGGTGGGCAAATGAATGGATTGGTTGAGAGCCACACTGGACACCACCTTGGGCATGAAGGATGGGTTAAGTTCTGAGGGATACCTGGTCTGCATGGAAGATGATGAAGGGTTCCACAACCATGAGTGCTTGCAGATCAGAGACTCTTCTGGCTGAAGTGATGGCCAGAAGGAAGGCTGTCTTCCAGGAGAAAAATTTTAGCTCTGCAGAAGAAGCTGGTTCGAAAAGAGGCAGGGTGAGCTTTTCCAAGACAAAATTAAGGTCCCAAGCTGGTGTTGGTGCCCTTCTGGGGGGCCTCAAGTTGCTAGCCCCTCTGAGGAACTGTTTAATCAAAGGGTGTGAGAAAAAGGGGCTGCTCAGTGGGGAAAATGAGCAGAAATAGCAGAGGCATGAATTTTTATAGAGGAGAAAGAGAGACCACTGTGTAGTAGGTCAGCTAAGTAATCAAGGATGAAAGGGATGGAGGGCTGTGCTGTATTGGCCCCCTTAGCCTGGATCCAGGTGCAGAACCTTTTCCATTTGTCTGCATATGACTTTCTGTTGATAGGGCATCTGGCCTCATGGATAACATCCAGAACCTGTTTACTGAGGATGGTAGATTGGTTCGGGGTTAGGGAATAAGTCAAGCTGCCAAACTGAGTGGCTGCAATTGGGGATGCATGAATTCCTCTTCCCTCTGGGTTAGGAGGTTTGGAATCTGAGGAAGATGTCATGGAGGAAGTGGGGACAGGCTGCGCAGTAAGGGGTGCCAGTGCTGTCGGGGCCAGTCTGGGGCTATAAGTATGGTACTTGGTTTTTCCTCCCTTATTTTGAGCAGTACCCTGGGGATGAGAGGCATAGACTGAGAGGCTGACCAAGGGGAAGGACAGGGCATCCACTTTCCAAGCCATGCGGTGATGCTCCAAAGAAAATAGTACAGTTGTGTACACTTATCATAAATGTAGATGTTCGAGTGTATTCACTGTTGCAGTCCTGGTTTCCCAACCTCCAACCCCCTGGTCTCTCTCTCTCTCTCTCTCTATGTCTATTACTCACCCCTTACAGGGCTATTCATAGGTAGGTACTAGGCTATCAGCCCAAGGGCCTACGTAAGCCTAGCCAACAAGGTTCCCTGGCTTATGCCACCCAAGAAAGTTATTTTCCTGTGCCACTGTCAAGCAGAGACACAGAATTGATCCCTGGGGTGTATTTCCTATTTCCCATCCACTCAAAGATTTTTCTTGAAGAGTGCTAATGAAGACCTTTGCTTGACATAGATGGGTAGCCTGTTCCAGAATATGGGAAGTCTCTGGGACAGGAATCTATCCCTCCAGCATGTCCTGTTTATTGTGGTGACAAGGTTTAGGTCCCTAGAGCATGTAGCTCGGAGGGACTGGGATTTCTTTAGGTGTAGCATGTCCAACAGCTCTGAGTTTGACATAGCTTTATATGTTAGGCAGGGATCACCTCGGAGTAGGTGATATGTTATGGAGTAAAGCTGGAGTGTTTTGAGGCGGTCAGTGTAGGGGCATTTGTTTGAGGCCAGTAATACTCTGTGAGGTACTTCTGTGGCCTTTCCAGCTGCTGCAGATGTTTTGTGAGGTACATTCTAAAAGGGATGTTGTACTCTATTATGGGTCTAATGAGTGTCGAGTAGAGGGGAACAATGACCTCTTTTTTTCCTGGATGAGAACCCTTTTATGATGAGGTGTGCCACGTAGAAGGACTTCCTGACTACTGTGGCGATGTGACTATCAAAGGAGAGACTATTGTCCACCTGGGTCCCAAGGTCTCATCACACATTCGGTGTTAAGTAGATTGCTGCCTATATGGTAGTTCATGGGTACAGAGTTTTTACCAAAGGGGATGACACTGCACTTTTTGGAATTGAGCTTGAGGCTATGGCTCTGACACCAGCATCTGTCTCAGCGAGGCCCTTCTGTAGGATGGCCACATCATTTGGGGACTTGACTATGGCTCCTAGTTTGCAGTCATCTGTGAACTTAAGTTAGCCAGTGGTCTTCTGTGTTAGCCTGTACTTCGGAGAAGTAGATACGAAACAGGAGAGGTCCCAGGACTGAACCCTGTGGTACTCTACTTGTCACTGGTTTGAGGTCAGATTTGGAGTCTGCAACTCTTACAGTGTGGGCTCTGTCAGTGAGCCAGTTGGCAACTCATCTTGTGACGTAGGGATTTATACCTAATTTAGTGACGTTAGCTATAATTGCAGAATGGGGGATGGTGTTGAAAGCCTTGGCGAGGTCAAGACAGGCTGAGTGAACCACCTTACCCTCATCTACGGCTTTGGTGACTGCCTCAAAGAAGTCAATCAGGTTCAGGAGGCATGATGTGCCTTTCACAAACCTGAACTGGGTGGGATCAAGAGTTCGGAGGTTACCAATGTCTTTGTTTATAAGTTCCATGATGATACGTTCCATGGCCTTGCAGACCAGGCTCATCAGGCTAATAGGTTGATAGTTCCCAGGATCAGTGGTGGCTCCCCCTTTGTGGAGTGGGATAACTGTTGCTGTGCACCATTCAGTGGGCACAAAGCCTGATGTGAGGCTATTATTGAACATGGTGCTTAAGTGGGGAGCCAGTTCGTTCTGAAGTTCATGTAAAACGCAGCCTGGGATGTTGTCCGGTCCCATGGATGCTGTATTTTTGGCTTTAGAGAGTGCAGCTTTTACCTGCGTAGTTGTGATTACAGGGACTCTGCATTCTTCCTGTACAGATATGGGCCCTTTAGGGGGTGGGTGGGGTAATGTTAGCACTGAACCTATCTGCCAGGATGTTGGCAATATCAGCTGGTTCTGTAATTTTCGTAGCGTTGTGCTGTAACTCAGAGCAGATCTGGATGTTGTCATAGAGATTCTTGACACAGCTGTAGAATGCTTTGTGGTTGTCCTTAGAATTAGTGGCGATTTTGTTTTCATAGCTCGCTTTGGAGGATCTTATAAGGGATCCCAGCTTCTTACAGAGGCTGACCAGGGAGCTCCTCCACTCATGGGATTTCACTCTCTTTTGTAACAGTTTCTTCCTTCTGTTGTACAGTTTGTTTATGGCAGGGGACCTCCAGATTGGCTTCCTTGTTTTGGAGGATAGCGTCTTGGTTCTGTTTGGGATAGCACGATCCATGCACTAGTGTAAGTGCTTATAGAGTGCATTTGTGTAGGATTCAGCAGTTGTAACTGTATTGTCCATCTGCATGGGTGTCATGAAGTTCACCACTTCTGTCTCAAGAAGCATGAAGTTGGCTTTGGAGAAATTTTTTACCATGGTTTCCTTAATGGAGTGGGGGCGGGATGTGGATATCAAGGGTGATTAGCTTATGGTCGGATTGGACCAACGAGGAGTTGACTTCAGGTGTGGAACACCGGTCACTCATGTTGGTAATGACTAGGTCTAGGATATTGTTGCCCCTGGTGGGGGTGTGGATAAGCTGACCCAGGGCATTGGAGTTTATGAATTCCAGAAAGCGTTGAGCTAAGGCATTGGTACACGAGCATTTTTCCCAGTTAATGGTGGGGTAGTTGAAGTCGCCCATTATTAGGCTGTTTGGTTGTTTTTTTCAATTTTTTAATACTTCTAATATTTTCCAGTACATTAAGAAAAGAAGAGTGGGAATCCTGGGGCATGGTGGGGGATTTGTAGCAAGCTACAACTTGGATTGCAGTTTTGCCCAGAGTTAGTTGCACTTGGATAGCCTTGGATGTATTATGTTGAGCAACTAGCCTGGAGGTGTGGATACCCTTAATGAATATGGACACACCTCTGCCTTTAGTGTTTTGGTCCAGGTTACATGGCCGAAAAGTGGGGTGCTCCCTGGAGCCTTGAAACAGGTCTCAGTCACTGCACAGATATCGATGTTCTCCATTTTAAGCAGTGCCTCGAGTGAGTGCAATTTGAAATTTAGACTTATAGCATTGAGTAGCATTACCCTCAGTTTTTGCTTGCCTGTTCCTGTTACAGTGGTGAATTTATTTGAACCTTGCCTAAAAAACGCACTACAGGGGCAGCAAGAGCCTTAGCCAGTATCCGGAATCCCAGGGGCAACAGGTGCAGGCCATCTGTGGCAAAGCATCGTGGTCTGTCGACTGTGTCATCCCAAGCAGACAGATACTGGATCCCCTTAGAATGACACCAGAAGCTTAGCCAATTGTTGAAGTCAATCATTTTGTCCTTGTACTGGGGTATCATTCGGGGTGATGGCAGAATGCTATTCAGGGCTAGGGTCATACCTGCCTGGGCTACAAGATCGGAGAGCTCTTCCATGTCTCTTTTCATGTAGTCCAGGGAGGTATGTCTCAGGTTATTCACACCAACATGGACAATGACAGAGTCATATTTGTACTTGTTGTGGAGTGACCTGAGTGCATGGGTTATGTGGCGGATCCTGGCACCCGACAGGCAGCTGACAGTAACCTTCTCCTTGTTTAGCCTGGTGAGTGGGACATCAGTGTGCCTGACTATAGAGTCACCTATGACTAGTGTGTTGGGTATGTTGTTTTGTCTTATTGGCTGTGGTTGAGTGGCACACTGACTCTGTGGGCTATGTGTCATTTGGGTTGTGTTGGGGGATGGTGGTTGCTTGCGTTTCTGCTTTGGAGGTCTCTGTTACTTAGACAGATTATTATTGAGAGCCTCCGCGAATATTTTTGTGTTACTACGTGTGGATTTTGGTGGTGTAGATTTAGTGCGACTATGTGATGAGTGTGGTGTGGTGCAAATGTTTACCTTCTCCTCATGACTGTCAAGTTCAGTCTTGGTGGGAGAGAGCTTTACCTCCAGTTTGGCTAGATAAGTACATCTCTCACAGGTTGTAGTGTTGGATGGTAGGAGGAGAGGGTTGTCTGTGTACATGAGGCAATTTCTACATTGCCTCAAGATGCCCAGATTCATCACATAGACAGGAGAGAACACTGGGAGCTGACCCTTGGACATGCCCGAATAAAAAACTATTTTCCTCTAGATAAGTGAGGAAAGTGAGTACAAGAGCTCTTTTTCTCTAAGCAAGTGAGAAAAGTAAGTACAAAAACTGTTTTCCTCTAGGTAATGAGGAAGATTGAGTGCTATAGTAATTAGTAGCTTATTTAGTGCTTACAAGTTCTGAGCAAGTGCTGAGCATGAATAAGCAAATTTAAGTGCTAAAACTAAGAATCTGTATCTGCACTAGATGAGTTACAGGACAGAAACAAGTGCAAATGCAGTCTTTCAAATCAGAAAGTTGAGAGAGATGGAAGAGATTGCTCAAACGGCTAATAACTATAATTTCTGGGCCAGAACCACTCCTTATGTGGTAGACAGGTACCACTCCCACTTGATAAGCTAGAAGGCTTCCCTCCAACACAGAAAGTCTTGGGGGCTTTTTTACAGTAAAGTAGTAAAAACAATTCACATGCAGTACAAGCTAGCACACTTGAATATGTAGCAATATTAGACCAAACAGTTTACAAATGCAATTACATTAAAAAGGACTAAAATCAAGTGCAGAAAGAGTTTATTAGGTAGAATGTGGTAAAGAGATGGGACTGGGGGAGTGTCCCAGATCAAATCTACAGTGGGGTGGGCAACTGCAAAAGCCACCAAATTTAAACTACAAACCAAAAATATGGAGGGTGGGTGGGACAAAACAATTTCAACAGAGATCTAAGCAACAATTAAAGTCTGTAACCAAAAAAAATATACTCAGCTCTGCACATTTGCAAATACTCTGGAAGGCAGTCTCTCAGAAGACAGGTTCCAGCAATTAAATGCAAGCTGTTACTAACAGGTCAAATTTTATGCAAGTGGTGTTTACATTTTACTGGTGGTGTTTTCCCACCATAACTTAGCTCCTTATTTGGGGGGCTCCTGACATTTGGGGCAAGAAAAACTGATGTAATGGCGTTGGATGCCTGTTTTTATACCCCTGATGACCTGACGTCAGTCCTGAAGCGACAGCAACTGACGCAGAAATACTAAGTCTCTGGTATTCGGGCCGACTGAGGGCTACCTGCAGGCAGATAACTTGAGTGTGATGACTGCAACAGTGAAACACAAAGAACATCCATCATTAACCAATTGGTTAATATGATTAGAAAAACAACGCTGGACCTACCTGTACATCCATGTCCTTAAATTAATCTGTGCTATATTAAATAGCCACCTTTCAATTTATGTTTCCCAAATCTCATATGCTTAGTTTTTTGATGTATTTATCAGCATGTTATTCACCTGTGTTTAAATGGCCAATTTACTCAAGTTATTTTGCAGACATGCCCTATGTGTAACACATGTAATAGAGTTGGCCAATTTCAAACTGTAGAATACTTCAGATGAAAAAGATAGGTCTGAAAGATGCAATCTAAACAAGTAAGGACCTAGGACAGAGTCTTGTGGGACACCCTGACTATAACCAAGAATTTCACCTGTCCAGTTGCTGTATGAATGACACTTGCCATGTTCCCTTTGGAAGCCATGCAGCTATCCATCTTATCAACAGTAAATCAATATCAAGTTGTTCTAATTTATTGATCAGTGTTTTGAGTATGACACCATCAAATGCTGACGTTAAATCTATATAAATTACATCACAACACAGATTTTTCACTGCCATTATACTGCCACAGAACATCATGCTACAAGTAGTAATAGATGCATTTTCAACATATGCATGCTGATATACGGTTTCACGTTCTAACTTTTCCAATTCTGACAATTATTTTCTACATTACTTTTCCACAACATAAAATTAGACTTAAGGGTGTACATGACTCTGGGTTTGTCCTATTCCCCTTTCCCTTAAAGACAGGTTTAATAAGCGTACGTCTCCAATGTTGAGGAAATCTCCCCAATATTTACACAGCCTAGTAAACAATAGCTATAAACAGTACTATAAGTTCTTGTTGAAGTGTTCTCAGGTCATTGTTATTAATTCCGTCTCCTCCCTGTGCTTTGTTTGGATCTAGGTTGCATAGTTCTTTTTCAGTAGAATCTAATTTGATTCCAGTATCTGAGGTTACCTGGATGACACTAAAAAGTTATCACCCCCTTTGTAGAGCCAAACTGTTTTACATAAGATTTTGTTAATATAAGTATAATCTTTTGTGTCTGAGAATAAATTTAGAATATACACACAGTTTATCAATTTCCATATCTTTACTCCTTTCACATCTGATGTACGTATAAAATGGTTTCCTATTATGTTCAATATGGTTATATAAATTTTCTTCAAATTTTTCTTGATCTTGTCTCACAGTATGCTTAATTTATTTGTCCAGCTTGTTTATTTCAGTTTTCAAAGTTGTTGTTCAACCTCTTTTCCATTTCTTATATTTTTGTCTCTCACCTTAATCAGGTATCTTGTTCTTTTAGAAATATATCCCCCTGAAGTTGTATGCCTTGATCCTGATGTTAAACATTTTTTTTTATCTTTTGTGCTCAAACAATTCCTCTTTCAAAACTTTTCCACACCCCTCCTGCAGTTTTTCCTTTAAACACATCACTGCCATTAGTTTTACATAGTGAAAGTTTTGTTTCCATATAATCTGTAATTAATCTTCTGTGCATTGGTTTAGATTTCAGTTTGGCAAAATTATCTAGCAACAAATTAAACTTCATAACTCCATGATCACTACACATCAAGGGTGGTAAAACTTGACATGAACAATAATTTCTTTAGGAACACAAATTATGTCTAGTATGTTCATTTCCCGGATGTTTTTTATACAGTCTGAAGCAATTGTTGTTCCTGAACATAGCTGTGAATAATTTACTTACTAATGCTGAATCGACATTATTCCTGTCTGTATTTAGCGAATTTAAGTCACCAGCTACTATTATCCTTCCCTCCTGTGTTTCACGCAAGAAATGCATGAATTCCTCCAGGTCATCAGTACTTGACTTTGACGGTCTATACGCTCGAACAATTGTTATATGTTCCAAGGTTGTCTTTACTGTCACAGTTACACAATCTAAAGTATTGGTGTTATCACTGAACATGTAATAAAACACAGGTCTCATAACCATCTTTAATCCCAATCATAACACCTCTGCCTGATTTTCTGTTAGAATGTCTGTTACAGTAAAAATAGAAGTTATGTTCTTACCATAACATTCCATGTTAGTTGTCTTCTTCTCGCCTTCTTCTTGCTGGATGGGTTCGGAGCCGACCTCGGCTCACTGCCACTCTAAAAGCTCGAGAGTTGGTTCCACCGGCTCGAGGCTCCCCTTATATCCCACAATGCTAGGCGTGAGTTACCTCAGATCTCGTTTGTAAGCTAGACCCAGCTTATACTAGTAACAGAATAACTATAAACAAAGTTCACCTCTATAAACCAGGGAGAAGAGAAGGGTGACCTACATCCTGATCCAGGACAATATGCACAGTAGCATATACCTAAAGTAAGAGGTGGTAGAAAGAGAGGTCACAATCAACACTCCTCTAGGTCTGTCCAGGCCAGGGGAAGGAGGGGACGAAGAAGAAGGCGAAGAAGACAACTAACATGGAACGTTATGGTAAGAACATAACTTCTATATGTTAAGTTGTCTATCTCGCTTCATTCTTGCTGGATGGGACCGCCCTAGCACCTTGTCCCGGTGGCCTAACGGAACAGACTCTTGAGAACAGTGGAACCAAAGTTAGCTCTATGCCTAGAAGCTAAATCCAACTTATAATGAGAAATGAAAGTGTGAGGAGTAGCCCAAGTAGCCGCTGCACAAATGGTGTCAATAGGCAGTCTGTCTTGGAAGGCTATAGAAGTAGCCAAAGCTCTGGTGGAATGGGCTTTAGGTTTGTTAGGCAGCTTTTGGTGCCTAATTTCATAAACAAGGGAAATCATAGATGTTAGCCATCTAGATAATGATACCTTTGAAACTGAAAGTCCCTTTCTGCCTTCTGCATAGGAGACAAAAAGCTGGTCAGATTTTCTGAATTGTTTGGATGTATCCAAATAGTACCTTAACTGACGATGAACATCTAGCCAATGCAATTTTTGTTCAGACCTATTGGAATATTCTGGAAAAAACACAGGGAGGTCAATGCTTTGATTTAGGTTAGACGCCGAGGCTATCTTAGGCAAAAAGGACGGGTTGGTTCGTAAAGATATCCTGTCCTTATGGAACAACAGATAAGGAGGTCGACAGCTGAGTGCATGAAGTTCTGAAACTCTTCTAGCTGAAGTAATAGCTACCAGAAAGAGAGTCTTCCATGATAGCAATTTCAAAGAACAGGAGGCTGCAGGTTCGAAAGGGGGAAGAAAGTACAGTTTTGTACCTACCATAAATGTAGATGTCCGAACTGGATAGCATCTGCAGTCATAACAAGTGGGTTGTCCTGTCGTCAGGCAGCCCTGCAGTCGGCCGGATTCCAAAGTCCGGGTCCGGCTTCGGCTGATGTCGCACTCCACCCGACGTCATCTCTGTTGGTCTTCGGGTATAAAAGCATCAGCCGACGCCATTTTCCTCAGTGTTTCTTGCCCCAGATGCCAGAAGCCCTCTTGCAGGGTAAAATTTGGATAGATGCCAATGTTTCCAAATAGATAGAGGTAAACACAACAATAAGCATATATGTACATATATACAAACAAATACACCATAAAAGACTCCCCCCCAACAGCTAGCTATAAGGAGGGTAAACACCCTAGGAGTACCACAGAGGGGAAGGAGGGAGGGTAATCCTGACTGCAGATGCTATCCAGTTCGGACATCTACATTTATGGTAGGTACAAAACTGTACTATGTCCTTCATGGATGCATCTGCAGTCATAACAAGTGGGTAGAATACCATAGCCAACTAGGGAGGAGGATAAAGGTAGATTATGGTGTGTTTAGGATCCCTTGCAGTACAGCAGTGGCAAACCCTGCTCGGGATCTGGAATAAAGAGGCAAATTATAATGCTTGGCAAATGTATGCACGGAGGTCCAAGTAGCCGCCTCAATAATGTCTTTGGTTGCCACTCCTCGTAAGAAGGCTGTGGTAGTGGCTGTTGCCCTTGTAGAATGAGGTCTTATGTTCTGTGGAATTGGTTTTCCATGGAAGGAGTAACAGTATCGTATGCAATTTCCTATCCATTTGGAGATTGTCTGTTTGGAAATAGCTTTTCCTTCCCTTCCTGTTGCATAGGCTACAAAAGTTGGTCAGTCTTTCTGCTATTTTTGTTCTGTCCAAGTAGTAGCGTAGCTGTCTATGCACATCCAAGGTATGCAGTATTCTTTCCCCTCTGTTTTGTGGGTTGGGAAAGAAGGTAGGTAGGTGGATTGCCTGGTTTAAAGATACTCTGGATACCACCTTAGGCATAAATGTAGGATTAGTCCTCAAGGACACTCTATCTTGGTGGAAGATTAGGAAGGGTTGCACTGCCATTAAGGCCTGTAGTTCTGAAACCCTCCTTGCTGAAGTAATTGCCAGTAGGAAAGCAGTTTTCCATGACAGGTGTTGTAGGTCTGCTGTTGCTGCTGGTTCAAAGGGTGCTAGTGTCAACTTTTCTAGCACAAAGTTTAAGTCCCAAGCTGGTAATGGTGGTTTCCTTGGAGGTTTTACATTCTTGATTCCTCTGAGGAACTGCCTGAGCAAAGGGTGCGAAAAACAGGTGGATCAAAGCTGTATTCTGCTGAAATAGCTGATGCATGTATCTTGATGGAGGAGTAGGACAGGCCTGAATGAAGAAGTTCGCCAGATACTCCAGAATGTTAGGCATATCTATGTTTGACACATCTTTTCCTCTTCGGTACTCCAAATGACAAACCTTTTCCATTTTCCAGCATAGTTCTTTCTTGTTGAAGGTCTGCGTTCAAGAATAATATCTTTAACTCTTTGGGAAAGTTCTGGATTAGCTGCTGCTATGTGATGTTCCATGCAGTCAGTTGCAGCGTTTTAGGTTTGGATGTATGATGCTGTAGTTGTTCTGAGTTAACATCAAAGGCATCAGGGGTATTGGCCACATGTTGTTCCGAGACATGCTCTTCAGTAGTGGGTACCAGTGTTGTCTTGGCCAGTTTGGGGCTATCAGGATTATCCTTGGACGTTCTTCCTTGATTTTTAGTAGTACCTTGTGTATCAAAGGAAGAGGTGGGAATGCATATGCTGTTAGGCCTTTCCAGTTGAAGGAGAGTGAGTCCACTTTCCATGCTAGTGGGTGGAATGTCCTTGTGCAGAATTTGAGCTGGTGATTGAGAGGTGATGCGAATAGGTCTATCTGTGGCATTCCCCATTTCTTTGAGATGGTCTTGAAGATGTCCGGGTGCAGCTTCCATTCGTGGCATCCAGTGGTTCTGCTTAGTATGTCTGCTAGAGTATTGTCTTTCCCGTACAAATATTGCCTGTAACTGAATGTTGTAGCTGAGTGCCAGGGTCCACAGCTCCAAGGTCATTCTGCATAGGGGTATGAATGAGTGCCTCCCTGTTTGTTGATGTACCACATGACTGTGGTGTTGTCTGTCCTTATCATCAACTGGCCCTCTTTGAGGAATGGTTTGAACTTTTGGATTGCCAGTTTTACTGCCAGCATTTCTTTTAGATTGATGTGCAGGTGAAGTTGATCCTGTGTCCACAATCCTTGCACGCATTTGTCCAGCATGTGGGCCCCCATCCTAGGTCTGAAGCGTCTGTTGTGATGGTCTGGCTTGGTTGACATCTGCGGAAGGGCAGGCCTGGGTTTGACTGGCATGCCTGAGCCCACCATAGGAACTCCTGTTTTAAGCATGGAATTAGTGGGATTTCTGTTTCTAGACTGTGTCTGTGTTGGGACCATAAATTCTTTAGGTACCACTGTAGTTTCCTCATATGTAGTCTGGCAAATGGGACCAAGATTATGCATGATGCCATGAAGCCCAAGGCCTGTAGAAATTTTCTTGCTGTTAACTTGTTCAGTTTTGTTAGTGCCAAGAAGTAAAGAGGAAGTTCTTTTGTTTTCTGTAGTCAGGAATGCCATTTGTTGTACTGTGTCCAATTCAGCCCAAGAATGTCCTTGTTTGGGATGGTATCAGCCTTGACTTTTGTAAATTGACTGTGTATCCCAGTCCTTGTAGCAAGTAAATGACCCTTTGTAAATCTGTTGTCAGCTTGCTTTTGTTGTCCCCTTGTAGCAGGCAGTCGTCTAGGTATGGGTAAATTTGGATTCCTGTAGTCTGCAATGGGCGATTACTGATGCCAGGCATTTTGTGAATACTCTGGGCAGTAGATAAGCCAAAGGGCAATGCTGAGAATTGATAGTGCTCTGATCCTGCAAGAAATCTGAGGTATCTTCTGCAGATTGGTCGAATGGGGACGTGCAGGTATGCCTCCTTGAGATCTAGAGTTACCAGCCAAGACTCCTTGCCCAGCATGGGAAGAAGTTGCTGTAGGGTCAGCATTTTGAATTTTGGGACAATGATGTATGTATTTAAGGTGGACAGGTCGAGAATTGGTCTCCAACTTTTTCCTTTCTTGGAACTAGGAATAGTCTGGAGTAGAACCCCTTTCCTTGTTCTGCTGTTGGCACTCTTTCCACAGCTCTCATGTTTGCTAACTCCATTATCTGGCGTAGAGCCTCTGTTTTTGATTTGGAGGTAGATTTGGCATTCCTCTTTGACTGGTAAAGTGTGGAAGTGAAACCGTAACCTTGATCTATGGTTTGTAAAATCCACTTGTCTTTTGTTATGTAGTGCCAGTTCTTTGAAAATAAGGTTAACTTTCCGCCTAGAGGAGCTGCTATTTGTTCCCTGGTAGGCGGATTTAGGATTAAGTCACTGTGGTTGTGCTGATGTAGTGGCAGTGGCTGTGTCTGTGCCTCTGTTGTTACCTTGCCACTGTCGTCCTCTGTAGGCACCTCCTCTGGATTGGTTTCTGCGTCTGGAACGTCTATTCCTGCCCTTTGAAATTTTGTGGAGTCAGGAAAGGACCAATGTTTGGCAGGCCAGTTCCTGCTAAACCTTGGGGTTGAACCTGCAAGAAATCTTTAACAGTTTGAACAGATTTTGCCTTTTCTTCCATTTTCTTCATAACCTGCTGGGCAGGTGTACCAAACAAACTTGTCTTGTCCATAGGAGCATCTAGCAACTTAGCTTTAACATGATCCGGTAAAGCTTGTTCCTTTAGCCATGCATGCCTTCTTATCACTGTGCCTGTCATGGCTGATCTAAATGAAGCCTCCAGTGCATCATAGCCACATTTTAAGGAATGGTTGCTAACCTGTTGTATGTTATTTACCATCTCTAATACATATTTCTTATCAAGAGATTCATCAGTAGTTAGTTTTTAGTTAACTGATCAAGCATAAACTCTTGGTATTGTATCATGTGAAACTGACAGTTTAAAGCTCTAGCTGAGAGAGTAGCTGAGGTGTAGACCGTTTTACCCCATCTGTCTAGTGACCTTGCTTCCCTTTCAGAAGGAATACGGCTTTTAGCTGTGGTCGCGGCTACTGCCTTGGGTCCCTGGGATATAGTTTCTGGGTCTGCAAGTGGGGCCTTGTAAAGGTGGTGATGTGTATCTGGCACCCTGTAAAATCTGTCTGGTTTGGCAGGGGCTGGGGTAAAGAATCTGGAGCGGAGCAAACATCATTGAAAGCATCATCCACCACAGAGAGAACAGGAGGTATAGCTAAGGGCCTGATCTGTGGGAGGTGCAGAAAGGTCCTAAGTCTTTTTCTGGAGTCTGAAAAATCCTGTTGCTGCCATTGGAACTGTTCTCGCATGGCATGCAAGGTTTCCCCAAAGGAGAATTCTTCTGGTGGGGAAGCAGCTGGAATGGATTCTTCAGCATCAGAATCTTCAAAATTGGAGAAGGGAGCCTCAGGCTGGTCAGTTATGTCTGATTCATCAGCAGACTCATCAGAAGACACTGGCTCAGGGGGCTCTGCCCTAGGTCTCTTCTCTGGGGGCTGAGAGGCCCTGTCTGGGTGAGATTGAGATCCTCTAATTAAAGAAATTAAATCTTCTGCCAAAGAAAGCATTTGAGAACTAGAAGAGGGCCTGGATGAGGGGGTTTAACAGGCACTGATTTAGTAGTCTTGGCTGCTTTAGCCCTGGCGAAGGCCTTAATGGACATGGCTGCTGGAGGCCTAGCAGCACCACGTGCTGGGGTAGAGACATCCAAGGGGAAGGTGTCTGATAAGTCAACCACCGTAGTGGGTAAAATTTCTGAGGTCGATTCAAGAATTGTAGCAGGGGCCTCAGTTGTAAGAATAGGTTCAGCTGTACTTTGAGCAGTTTTCTCGGTTTCGCCGAAACCGAGACACTATCGGTTTGCTTTGCCGTGGTTTCGCCGAAACCGGACGCGAGTGTCGGTCTTTATCTTTGCGTTTTGAAGATTGGGTAGTCGGAGGATCCGGCGGCATAATGTACGCAAAATCAGTACCGAAAAACTGTTCTGCAAACTCCGACCGACGCCGTCGCCGGTTGAAAGAGGCACAGGCGAACAGGCTGCTACGCCGTGGGCTGGGCCTAAACAAGGCAGACAGTAAGAGTGGAAATCTTTATGAGGTATTTGTTTCCCACAGGTTAAACAATTGTTAACTTTTTCTGACATCGGCTGAGGCAAGAAAGAGTCCCAACGGGTACTTAGCTTTAGAAGTCTTGGTAGTATTCGTAGAAGTAATCTCTGGATCCGACCGACCGCACTTGCGAACAGCTTCTGCTTGGGCCACGGCAAGAAAGACTGAGGAAAATGGCGTCGGCTGATGCTTTTATACCCGAAGACCAACAGAGATGACGTCGGGTGGAGTGCGACATCAGCCGAAGCCGGACCCGGACTTTGGAATCCGGCCGACTGCAGGGCTGCCTGACGACAGGACAACCCACTTGTTATGACTGCAGATGCATCCATGAAGGACATTCAAAGAACTAAGAACTAAATTTAGGTCCCAAGGAGGAGGAGGATTTCTTATAGGAGGTCTGAGTAGAAAAACTCCTTTCAAAAAGGCTTTGCAAAGCTTGTGGGACATTATGGCAGACTCTGAAATACCCACATGAAAGTTAGAAATAGCTGCCAGTTGAACTTTAAGAGTAGAAGGAGATGAACCTGCATGGAAGAGTTCAGCTAGAAAATCAAGGACCATTTGGATGGAAGCAGTGAAAGGATCTATGTCCCTTCCTTGAGCCCAATAGGCGAAACGTTTCCACTTACTCAAATAAATCTTTCTAGTGGAAGATTTATGGGAAGCTATCAAAATATCTCGAACAGAGTGAGATATTTGAGGAAGCCTGGCTAAGGTTGGAATTGGAGGAACCAATCAGTGAGGTTCAGAGAGGGAAGGGAGCGATGAAACTGACCCGACTGATGGATCAAAAGATCTGGAACTAGGTCCAGATGCCAAGGTCGCTCCAACAGAAAATGATGCAGAAAGGGGAACCAAACCTGTCGAGGCCAGTAAGGAGCAATGAGGATCAACGAGGCCTTCTGAGCGATAGCTTTCTGTATCACTTGAGAGATTAGTGGGAAGGGAGGAAATGCATACAGAAGTCCCCGGGGCCAAACTTGGACTAGAGCGTCTCTGCTGGGCTGGCCTGGTAAAGGAAATAGGGTGAAATAATCTCTGCACTTGCTGTTTTGGGGAGTAGCAAAAAGGTTGCAGCAAGGCTGACCCCACTTGAGAAAAATTTCTCTCACAACAGAGTCTTTCAGAGACCACTCGTGAGGCATGAGGATAGCTCTGCTCAACTTGTCCGTGATTTGATTGGACTTCCCAGGAATGTGCGTTGCTATCAGAAACCGCTGAGAAGAAATCGCCCATTGCCACAGTCTGAGTGCTTCTCGACACAGGGGGTAGGACCTGGTTCCGCCTTGTTTGTTGATATACCACACTACAGACATATTGTCTGTCTGGATTGCTATCGTTCCCAAGGGAAGAGAGTCTTGAAGGGCTTGCAACACTAAAAGCACTGCTCTCATCTCTAGAACATTTATGTGCAAGTGGCATTCTTCTGGTTGCCATGTGCCCTGGACAGTTCTGCCCTGATAATGCCCCCCCCCACCCGATCAGGGAGGCGTCCGTTGTCAGTGTAGCAACCGGAGGGGGAGGAACAAAGGGTCTTCCCAATAAGAGCTGAGGGGAAGACATCCACCACAGAAGATGATTCCTGCATGTTTCCGTGATCATAATGGTGTGGGACATCGGACGTTGCTGGTATGACCATTGTGTGAAGAGCATCCATTGAAGGATTCTCATGTGGAATCTGGCTAATGGAAGCAAAGGTATGGCAGCCGCCATAATCCCCAATACTTTCAGAACTAACCTGGCTTTGACTCTGTTGCTGCTGAAGATGAGCGAGACCAGTTTTTGTATGTCTGTTATTCTCTGATCTGTTAGCCTCGCAGACATGTTGACTGTGTCTAGAATTGCGCCTATGAAGGTAATAACACGACAAGGCGACAAAACAGACTTTTCGCAATTTATTGAAATGCCTAAGTTTTGACAAGTGCGAAAGGTGTAGTCCCTGGCTGTGAGAAGAAGATGCTCGGTGGGAGCTGTAAGGAGTCAGTCGTCCAAATATGGAAACACCTGGAATCCTTGACGTCTCAGGTGAGAAGCTACCACTGCCATACATTTGGTAAACACCCGGGGGGCAGTGGTGAGTCCAAAGGGCAGGGCTCTGAATTGAAAATGACTGGTTCCCAGCCTGAAGCGGAGAAATCTTCTGGAGCGTCTGTTCATTTTTATATGATAGTACGCATCCTG
Organism: Protopterus annectens; assembly: GCF_019279795.1. Taxonomy (NCBI): domain Eukaryota; kingdom Metazoa; phylum Chordata; order Ceratodontiformes; family Protopteridae; genus Protopterus; species Protopterus annectens. Next base: position 1,271,036,525 of record NC_056728.1, read on the forward strand.
AAGGTCTATAGAGCACATCCAGTTTTTTCTTCCCAGTAGGGGAAGTATGGACTGTAGCGTGACCATACGAAATCGTGTTTTCTTGACTGACATGTTCAAGATACTGAGATCCAAAATTGGTCTCCAGTCCCCTGTTTTTTTTTGGAACTAAAAAGAACCTGGAGTAGATTCCGGATCCTTGCTGGTCTGCTGGAACTGGTTGAATTGCTCTTTTTGCAAGCAGTTTTGAAACTTCCAAAGCTGCAAGATCCCTTTGAGCGGGTGGAACATCTGGAAGGGATTTTTTTGATCGGTTTGGAATGCAAAGAAAGGGAATGGAATAGCCTTCGGAAATGATGGACTGTACCCACTTGTCTCGTGTTAGGGATAGCCAGGCTTCTGGGTACAGTGACAATCTTCCCCCGACTGCCTCCGAAGGTGGACAGTCGGGCAACACCTCAGGGATGCTGAAAGGGCTTATCGGAGAAAGTTTCTCAATTGCCCTGGTTCTGCGGACCCCCCCTGTCTCTAGGGCGACGTCTACCATTGTTGTTCCCCCCTCTGCCTCTGGCGGGGAACCGACTCTGTGCGTCAGGCGAAGTCCCTTGAGATTGTTTGCGGAACCACATTTTTCCACTTTTCTGGCCCTTGGGGTAAGGCCTAGAAGGAGTAGAAAAACGGACTCCGACGGCAGAAAGAGTCTTGCCATCAGTCTCGCACCTAGTCAAGGTTTCTTTCACTTGAGGACCAAAAAGAGATGATCCATCAAGCGGGAATTAGTGAGCGACGTTTTAAAGGGGTCCGCAAAGTTGCATAACCGCATCCAGGCATGCCTACGTAAGGCCACTCCTGTTCCTGCGGCCCTGCTCGCTCCATCAGCTGCATACGAAAGGAGGCGCATGGAGGAGTTAGCTATGGAGTTCAGGGTAGCCAGCTGAGTGTTCATCTTGTCTTGAAAACCCGCAGCTGTAGGATCCTTCAACATATCACTCGCTTCTTTGATCAAGTCCCTTTGAAGACGAGTAAAATGGCATAGGTAGTTCAGCGAACGCATTGCAAAGGTCGCTGACGAGAACATCCACTTCCCGTACCTGTCCATGGACCTAGATTCCTTGTTAGGTGGATGGACAGGCACTGAAGGATCAGCTAGTTCCTTCTTAGTGGCAGCAGCAACCACCATAGCATCCACAGAAACTCCTTTTGTCAGAAACTGTTTATTTGCTGGTGCTGTAATGAATTTTGAGGGTCTCCTGGGAGTGGGGTCCACTGAATCAGGAGCCGTCCATGCCTTTTTTGCTACCACCTGCATGAGGGGGTCAAAGGGGGGAGACACCCAGGAGGTGGAAGGACAAGAGCCAAACGCCTCAAGGTACACAGATTCATCCTCCGAAGGGTTGAGGGCTGGCCAATTTCCCCTCTGCTTAAGGATTTCTAGAATGTCTGCAAATGAGACATCTTCAGAAGGGGAACGGGGGGAACCCTCGGAATCCTCTAAATCTGTGTCAGAGGTGACGGACTCAGGTGAGTCTATGTGTTTCCTCTTACACTTTCTCTTCTGAGGGGGCTCTTCTGCCAAATCAGGAGAGGCCTCGGAAGAGGATGAGATCCCCACAGGGATTCCTGAGGAGCTGGCTCTCTGCGGTCCGGGATGAGGGAGTGAGTCGGCTTGACCTGAGGCAGCGAAGAGGGAGGGGCGCAGGGGTGCGACTGTGGAGTAGAACCAGGTTCTAACACACTCCGCATGACCTCAACGCACCCCTGTCAGGCAGAGCCAGAGGTCCCGCTCGAAAGCTAAAAACCTCCCTCGGCACCCACAGTGATGGCTCCGAGGCCGATGTCGGAGCCGAACTCACCAGCGCCGAAGCCCCGAGAGGGAGAGCGGGGTCGGACAAGGGTCCGATGCCACTCACCCCCTCGGAGCCGACGATGGAAGTCCGGTGCCGAGATTCTTCTAAGGAAGAAATCGGAGCCGACGATGGAGCCGAAGACATTTGTATTGGCTCCGACGCTACCACAGTCTCGGTTCCGAAACGCCCCGGCTCCGAGCTCAACGGAGTCGGAGGAGGAACATAATGAGGGACAGGGTCAGGCATCGACTGATGAGTCGGGCTCTGAAGCATTTGGACCAGTGCCTCGGACTTAAGAAGTCGACTCACTACCCTCTGAAGGTCATGGTCCGACAGCCTCGATGACCTAGAGGAGTGAGATCTATGGCTCCGTTCAGACAGCAAAGGAGATGCTGGAGCCGAATGAACGGAGCCAAGGGACGGTGACCTGGACCTCTTTCTAGATGTCGGTTCCGAAAGTCTGGTCGGAACCGACACAGGAATTTCCAATACCTCGGCTCCAGCCGGAGCCGAGGAAAAGTACAGTTTTGTACCTACCATAAATGTAGATGTTCGAAGATCCACATTGCTGCAGTCCTTACACTTGGGTAGTCCGCTGTCCTCGGTCGGCCTGAATATCAAAGTATAAGGCTGACGTCGGTCAAGGCGCATTTGACTGACATCAGGACGTCAGGGTACAAATGCGCATGACCGACGTCATATCCTCAGTCTTTTCTTGCCCCAGATGTCAGAAGACCCTAAAAATAAAGGTCAAAACCAAAAGACAGCAAACACCCAACCAACCACCCTTGCACTAATTATATGTACAATATATACAATATACACAATATGTACAACCCAACCCACACAACCACCTCTAACTACAGAGGGGAAGGAGGGAGGGTAAATTGGACTGCAGCAATGTGGATCTTTGAACATCTACATTTATGGTAGGTACAAAACTGTACTATGTTCTTCATCTCACATTGCTGCAGTCCTTACACTTGGGTAGAATCCCAAAGCAGAGGTAAGGGAGGATGGCTAACTACAAGGAAGCAGGAGCTGCCAAAATGCCCTGCAAAACAGCAGTGGCAAAACCAGCCCTGGATTTAGAGTAAAGTGGCAGGTGATAATGCCTAGAGAAAGTATGCACTGAACTCCAAGTAGCTGCCTCCAAAATATCCTTGGTTGCCACTCCCCTCAAAAGCTGTTGAAGTGGCAGTAGCCCTAGTGGAATGAGGCCTAATCCCAGCTGGAATCTCCTTGCCATGATGGGAATAACAGAAAGCAATGCAAAACCCAATCCACTTAGAAATAGTTTGTTTTGACACAGGCTTGCCCTGAGAACTCAAAGCAAAAGAAACAAACAACTGCTGAGATTGCCTGAACCCTTTAGTTCTGTCCAAATAATAACGCAACTGCCTGTGTACATCTAAAGTGTGCAAAATCTTTTCCCTTTATTTTGGGGATTTGCATAAAAAGTAGGCAAATGAATAGTTTGGTTTAAAGCCACACTAGAAACCACCTTAGGCATAAAGGAAGGATTAGTACGTAATGATACCCTATCCTTATGGAAAATCAAGAAAGGCTCAACTGCCATAAGGGCCTGCAATTCAGAAACCCTTCTTGCAGAGGTAATGGCCAACAAAAAAGCAGTCTTCCATGACAAATATTTTAACTCAGAAGTAGCTGCAGGCTCAAAAGGTTGTAGAGTGAGTTTCTCCAACACAAAATTGAGATCCCAAGCAGGAGTAGGAGCTCTTCGTGGGGTCTTATATTCTTTGCCCTCTAAGAAATTGCTTGAACAAAGGATGAGAAAACAATGGTGGGTCGCAATCATAGTGAGCCAAAATTGCTGCAGCATGAACTTTAATAGAAGAGAAAGACAAACCTTTGTCTAGTAACTCAGTAAGATATTGAAGAGCCACACACAAATTAGGCTCAGAAACATCAAAATCTTTTGCTGCACTCCAAAATAAAAATCTCTTCCACTTGTCTGCGTACACTTTCCTTGTACTAGGCTTTCTAGCTTCCAAAATAACATTCAAAACTTGCTGAGGAAGTGGAGGCCCACTATGGTTCAAAACAGAATATGCCAGGCTGTTAGGTGCAGAGAGTGAAGCTTGACATTGAGCAAATGGCTGTCCTCCTGTGACAACAGGTGTGGAATCGAAGGCAAAGGCCATGGAGGCTTCCGTACCAGACTTCTCAGTAATGGGTACCAGTGCTGTCGAGGCCAATCCGGAGCTATTAAAATCATCCTTGGCTTGTCCTGTCTGACCTTTAGAAGTACCTTTGGGAGGAGAGGCAGAGGTGGAAAGGCATACACATGAAGATTGCTCCAGTTGAAAGAAAGAGCATCCACTCTCCAAGCTGTGGGATGAAACCTTTTGTGCAAAACTTTGGCAGCTGATGGTTTAGTGGAGAAGCGAACAGATCTATGTCTGGAGTTCCCCATGACACTGTCAATTTCTGAAATACATGAGGATCCAATTTCCACTCGTGGGGATCCATAATTGCCTGCTCAACACATCTGCTAAGGAGTTCTGTGCTCCTGGCAGAAACCTTGCCTGAAGATTGAGCTGTAAACTGAGAGCAGTCTCCCACAAAATCATTGCTTGCCTGCATAGAGGATAAGAATCGTTCCCCTTGCTTGTTGATGTACCACATGACAGTTGTGTTGTCTGTTAGAATCAACACCTGCCCTGGAAGAAGTAATTCCTTGAAAGCTATTAATGCAAACTGGACTGCTAACATCTCCTTCATGTTGATATGTAGATGTTGTAGTCTGGCAGGCCACTTGTCTTGTATCCACTTTCCATTTAGATGAGCTCCCCAAGCTTTGTCTGAGGCATCTGTCGTTAAAATCTGACTCGCCTCTGGCCGGGTCACAGAGAGTCCCTTGTTTAGGTGACATTCCTGAGCCCACCACAAAAATTCCTTTTGAATGCAAGGTATTATTTGAATGACAGTGTCCAGATCCTGGCAGTGCTGTGTCCATACATTTTGAGATACCATTGTAGCTTCCTCATATGCAGTTTGGCATTGGGAAGCACCAGAATACAAGATGCCATGAACCCTAAGGCTTGAAGGACTGTCCTTGCAGTCAGCCCGGACTGATGAGATAGTTGATGGAAGTAAAGGGATAGACTCTTTTGTTTGTCCGGGGTTAAAAAGGCCATCTGGGATGCTGTATTCAGTCTCACACCCAGAAAGCACTTGTCCTGAGAGGGTACTAGACTGGACTTTATTTCGTTCACAGAATACCCCAGGCATCTTAGCACTGCTATCACATATTCCAAATGATGAAGAAGCTCTTCCCTTCCTTGAGCCAGAATCAGGCAGTCATCCAAATAAGGATAGATCTGTATTCCTTTTAGCCTGAAGAAAGCTATCACTGGAGCCAGAACTTTCGTGAACACTCTGGGCGCAGTAGATAAGCCAAAGGGCAATGCAGAGAACTGATAGTGAGAAGTCCCAGCTTGAAAACGCAGATACTTCCTGTAACTTAGTCTGATAGCAACATGAAGGTAAGCCTCCTTGAGATCCAAAGTTACCATCCAATGATCTTTGCCCAGCAGAGGTAAAAGCTGCTGCAACGTCAACATTTTGAACTTGGGAATGTCCAGATAAGTGTTGAGGATAGATAAATCCAAAATTGGTCTCCACGTGTTCCCCTTCTTTGGTACTAGGAACAGGCGAGAATAAAATCCTAGGCCCACTTCTGGCATAGGGACCGGCTGTATGGCCCCTATTTGGAGCAACAGAGAAACTTGCTTGTGAGCCTCTATTCTTTGTTGAGGAGGAACGTCTGGCATGCCCTTGAAAGGAGGCAAGGTATGGAAATAAAACCTGTAGCCGTGGTGTATAATATCCAATACCCATCTGTCTTGGGTAATTAAACTCCAATTTTCTTTGAAAAGTGCCAACCTTCCTCCCAAAGGTGCTGCCAGACGAGAAGGCTCTGGCAGCTGAAAAGGTAGGTCATTGGGTCTGTTTACGAAAGGACTGACCCCTGCCCTCACCCGAAGACTGTGCAGGAGAACTCCCTGTTCTAGGCCTGAAAGAGCCCTGAGCTCTGCCCCTACCACGTCTAGATCTACCCCTAGACTGTGAATCATAAGAAGGATACGTCCACCCCTTAGTAGGCCAATTTCTACTAAACTTTGGAGGCTGGACCTGCAAAAAATCTTTAACAGTCTGCATAGACTTAGCCTTGTCTTCCATTTTCTTTAAAACTGCCTCAACAGGAGAACCAAACAACACGTCAGATTGCAAAGGAGCATCTAAAATCCTTGTTTTAACATGGTCAGACAAATTCTGATCCCTCAGCCAGGCGTGCCTGAAGAACTGACCCAGTGGCAGCCACCCTAGACGAGGCCTGTACAGCATCAAAACCACATTGCAAAGAATGCTTACCCACCTGTTCAGAAACATGTACTAAATCTTGCAACTCTTTACAATCAATACCTTCAGCCAGAGCATCAACCTTAGCCTTCAATTGTGAAAGGAGATAGTTTTGGTATTTCAACATGTGAAACTGGCAATTCAAAGCCCTCATAGCAAGAGTGGAAGAAGTATAAACTTTCTTTCCCCATCTATCCAAGGCCCTGGCTTCTTTGTCTGCAGGAACCGGATTCTTTACAACAGAAGCCTTAACACCTTTAGGCCCCTGGCTAACAGTTTCTGGGTCTGCCCTAGGACTCTTAAAAAGAAACTTATGAGCTTCAGGCACCCTGTAATACCTATCCGGTTTATCAGGAGCAGGAGGCAAAGAATCAGGATTAAGAGAAGCCTCTGTAAAAACATCTTCCACTACATCCAAAACAGGAGGTATAGCCAAAGGCCTATGCTGGGGTAAAACAAAATTCCCTAAGCCTTTTCCTGGAATCAGAGAAGTCCTGACCTTCCCACTTAAAATGCTCCCTCATGGAATGAAGAGTTTCTGAAAAGAAAAATCCTCAGGAGGAGAAGCAGAAGGAGTAGAATCATCCACATCAGAATCAGAATAAGGAGAGTACTCCTGCAAGTCTTCAGCCGAAGACTCTGAAACATCTGAAGCCTGCTCAAAATTCCCTAGCTCAGGCTCCACCCTAGGTCTCTTATCAGGAGGGGGCATAGAACCCCTAATCAAAGTAATCAAATCTTCTGCCATTTTAAGCATATGCTTCTTGGGCACAGTTCCAGAAGAACTAGGGGTGACACCAACTGAAACTGAACCTGGCCTGCCCCTGGGAGAAGCCTTTGAAACAGAAGGAGAGGGCCTAGCCACCCTAGGAAGGGAGGGGAGTATAGTAACCTGAGAAGCCCCCTCAGCCTGACCTGCCTCCTGAGAGGCCACATCTTGCAATAATAAAGTCTCACCCTGAGAACACAAAGAAACCTCCGGTGGAGCCACCGGCTCCACCGACACCTCTAAAGAACCGGCGTCCGGTACAGACGGTTCTTCTAGCCCAGGCTTAACTGCTTTGTCCTTGCGCTTCTTCGAAGAAGCGGGCGTTGGAGCATCCGACGGCATTTTATAATTGCACCGCTTCCCAAAGACTAACCTGGCACAGTCCAACCTTCTCTTTATAGTGCGTTTATTGAATCTAGCACAAGAGCGACAGCCAACAATGTCGTGCTCAGGCCCTAAGCAAGGAATACACAAAGTATGATAATCTCTATGCGGTATCTGTTTCCCACAAGAAATGCAATTATTGACTTTTTCTGACATCCGGTAAATCACTGAGGCAAGAAAAAACTAAAATATTCATTATGCGGCTACTTAGCCAACTTTGAACTCGGTCTGAAACTTCGAAATCGAAAAATCTCAGAACGCCAACCGGCACTTGCAATGCTGCTTCTGCATCGGACCATGCGGCAAAAAAGACTGAGGATATGACGTCGGTCATGCGCATTTGTACCCTGACGTCCTGATGTCAGTCAAATGCGCCTTGACCGACGTCAGCCTTATACTTTGATATTCGGGCCGACCGAGGACAGCGGACTACCCAAGTGTAAGGACTGCAGCAATGTGAGATGAAGAACATCCACAGAAACTGTAGACCGAGACTCATCGGCTCCAGCCGGAGCCGATGTAGACGGAGGTTTCGTAGTCTTAGGTCTCGGCTCAGTAGCTGGAGCCGAGGACCTAGAAGCCTTGGAGGGCTTTCCCGAAGAGACAGTAAGGGAACCCTCAGGCTTGAGTAAACCTCTCAAAATCAGTTTGTTTTTTCTTTCCTGCAGGACCCTGGGGCTGAAGCCGTGGCATACAGCACAGGAGTCCTGCAGGTGCAAAGGTCCCAGGCAGTAGACACAAGAAGTGTGACCGTCTGTCAGAGACATTTTCTGACAGCACGAGTCACACTTCTTGAAGCCTGAGACCTTTGAGTCTTTAGACATTTTAGAAAAGGTGTAATCACACACACCCAGTCAAACACTCTGATTACACCCTATCCTATTTTAAACTCAAAAAATAAAACAAGCTACCAAAGTTTTAAATTCTGAGAAAAAACACACACACACCACTAGGGGATGGAAGAAAAAGGCCCAAAGGCCCGAGGGAAGAACTTATAAGTTCTTGTGGAAAAAATGGGATTTTAGAGAGAAAGGGGTGAAAATCCACTAAACTAAGGGAAACAACTGTTAAAATTAAAACTAAAGGGGTTTAAGTATACTAAATTTTACTCCAAAGTTACTCACCAAGAAGCCGGTAGAAACCAAACACCTCGATCGCTGTAGCGGCAAACGAGATCTGAGGTAACTCACGCCTAGCATTGTGGGATATAAGGGGAGCCTCGAGCCGGTGGAACCAACTCTCGAGCTTTTAGAGTGGCCGAGTCGGAGCCGAGGTCGGCTCCGAACCCATCCAGCAAGAATGAAGGCGAGATAGACAACTTAACATACATATATACCATGACAGAACTGGTTTCCAGTCATTGTTCTTTAACCATGTTTCACAAACAATATGAACATCAATCTTATGGGAATGTAGCAAATTTTCCAATAAAAAACTTTATTTTTAATGTTCCTAGCTTTCATAACTATTGGAGATGCTGTTGCTATCTGGGAACTGTTAAACTTTCGACCTGGCAAAAATCTTGCTTTCTGTTTGTCAAATATTGCAAAATATTTTCTGCAAAAATTCTCTGCTCTGATCTTGACAACTGCACTCCATAAACATCTGAACACGTGTGCCCAAAATTGGGCTCAGATGCTCTATACATTTCCATTTTTTAAAATGGGACATTTTTTCACGTAGGCATTTACCCAAAAGGTTTCATTCACATTGACCTAACTTCGCCTTTCTATATGTGATTTGTGAAAAATACGTCTTAACTCTAGTGCAAGCTATGTTATCTAAGAGGGTTGGAAGCTCCCTACTAACAGTCAGAGAGTACCTGCGGATGACATCATTTGTACAGACATGAACAAGAGATCCGTACTTCCTTACATTAAGGCTTTCTAAGACTTGTCTCACATCCTCTTTTTTTTTTTTGCTTCCGGCAAGCCTAACTATTCAAATGTTCATTACCTTCTCTGAAAATGTAAGTATCAGTTCCAATAATAACTAAATATCCAGTTACAGGAATATCTTTTCTGACCAGATCTGAAGAATCTTCAGCCTCTAATTCAGTAATATCTGATCTGTTATTACAAAGGAATAATCTTCATCACCATTAGTTATAATAATCTCACCGTTTTCATTGCATATTACATTTGCAAGCATAAAATACTCATCCAGCTTGCTTTGTACACCCACAGCTTAAGCCATGACTTAAGTGTCTTTCTCATCTTTTTTTATGTTCAACTCTTCCATATTTAATTTTGATTTCTTCCTTTTCACCTGCACCTTGCTTCTTTTTTCTACATTCTCTTTTGGAAAAATGCTGCCTTTTTCTGTAGACTGAAGGTTTTCTGATATCTTCCTTATTTTTTGTGAACTTTTTCTTTTCTTTTTTTAATTTGCTTCTAAACACTGCTTAATATTTGTATCCAGAATTCCGAAGTTTCAGGGGCATCATCTTATTTCATAGGGGTTGATTGATCTTTACAGGCAACAGGCACATCCTTTCCGAAACGTGTTCCACTTGCCCTCCGTCTAACATTATTTATCTCACCAGTCCAATTATTAATACAGGTAACAGTTCTCCAAACCATGCCAATTGCACAAATACAATCAATCATCAATAAATCGAGATTTACTACTAATAATGGTAAGTAAATCATCCAACATTTGACATGAACACAGATCACCAACATTATCACGCGTTACCTTAACATATACATAGCATGTATTACACTATACAAGATATTTGTGCTTTAGCAAATTAATGGCATACTCATTTAAGGAATTCATATTCAGCTTCAAAGGAATACAAAATTATGATGGAAAAGAATAATCCAAATAATTTGCCACATAATTCAAAGATAATGTAAATCAACTTTTATGAGAAAAATCACACAAACAATATACAACTACTGAACTAAGTACAGTAATGTTGCTGCTCTGACTGTACAAGTTCTGAAAGTCAGACAAAAAAAAAAGAAGTTATGTCTTACCATAACGTTCCATCTGGGTTGTTGATCTTCTTCCATTCATCACTGATGGGTACGGTTATGAACCCTCGGAACACAGTCGGCCAAATACCAAGCTAGCATACACCAAACTCTTGAGCCACGCTACTACCCACAATGCCCTTCATCCCATACCTCAGATCGAGTTTGCCGAACATATAGTAGAAACATATATTAGAAACAGAAATAAAGGCAGAGGCCATATCTGCGCAAAAACCCTAACACACCAAAATGACCCGAATATCTGCCAGGAGCCCTTGGCGGGGGAAGGTGGGAGGGTATGATGAATGGAAGAAGATCAACAACACAGATGGAACATTATGGTAAGACATAACTTCTTTATCTGAAGTTGTTAATCTTCTTCCATTCCTCACTGATGGGACCGAGTCTCTAGCTACTACAGAATCTGGGTGGCCCTCATGGAAGAACAATCCGGAGTACCATAGAGCCAAAAGCAGCTCTTCCCCTGGAGATCAGATCCAATTTGTAATGCTTGATAAAGGTATGGGGTTTAGCCCAAGTGGCGGCTGCACAAATATCATCCATGGAAGCCCTAGCATGAAAGGCGACAGAAGCAGCCACAGCTCTAGTGGAATGAGGTTTAATTTGGCCAGGAGCGGATTCCTCCTCCAGAGAATAAACAAAGGAGATGCAATCCCTAAGCCATTTAGAAAAGGTAAACTTAGACACTGCCGATCCCATTCTAGAGCCCGTAAAGACAACAAAAAGCTGATCTGACTTATGAAATGACTTTGTCCTGTCCAAATAAAAATGTAACTGTCTGTGGACATCCAAGGAATGGAGACAGTATTCCCCTTTGTTGGTATAATTAGGGAAAAACATGGGCAACTCAATGGACTCATTAATACAGAATTCCGAAACCACCTTGGGTAAGAAAGTGGGATTGGTGCAAAGTGATACTCTGCCCTTATGGAAAATCAAATAAGGACTCAATGCATAATATGCTTGCAGCTCTGATAGACGTCTGGCTGAAGTAACCGCCACCAGAAACAAGGACTTCCAGGACAGAAATTTCACAACACAGGTTGCAGCCGGCTCGAAGGGAGGTAGAGCCAAAGTTTGAAGCACCCTAGACAGATTCTATGATTCCACAGGTTGCCTAATAGGAGGTCTAGAATGAAAAATCCCCTTCAAGAAGGTCTTACACATATGAGAAGATATAATAGGAATTTCGTCTGAACCATCATTGAAATTGGAGATGGCAGCTAGATGCACCTGAATCGTGGATGCAGAAGCTCCGTTAAGGAAAAGATCAGTCAGGTATTGAAGAACCGTAGCTACTGGAACAGAGACAGGATCCAGGGACAGCTCTTGTGCCCACAAGGAAAAGCGTTTCCACTTGTCTTTATAAAGTTTTCTGGTAGAAGGTTTGTGGGAGGCCAAAATAATATTTTGTACCGGAGAAGAGAGTGATTCAAGCCTGGCTACTAATGGAAGTGGAGCAACCAAGCTGTCAGTTTGAGCGTGGGCAGATTTGGAGACGACAACCCTTGGGGGTGAAAAATGAGATCCTGATGGAAGTCCAGGAGGATCCAAGGAGGTCGGAGCAATTGTGGCTGAAGGAAGGGGAACCAAACCTGTTGAGGCCAGAATGGAGCAATGAGAAAAGTAGCCTTCCTTAAGACCAAGGACCCGCGGGTCAATCGTGAGTCAGAGCATCTCTCCGGGACTCCCGTGCGGAGGAAAGAGGGCAAAGTAGCTGCTGCACTTCGTATTGGAGGGGGAGGCAAACAGATCGCAGCAAGGCTGGCCCCAGCGGCTGAAAATCTCCTCCGCCACTCTCAGGTTGAGCGACCACACCACTCATGAGGAAGCAGGATGCATCTGCTCAGCCTGTCGACAATCACGTTGGAACTCCATGGGATGTGTGTAGCAATCAAGAAACGGTTGGAAGCTATCACCCACTGCCAAATTCTCATAGCTTTGCGGCAAAGGGGGTAAGATCTGGTCCCTCCCTGCTTGATGATGTACCAGACCACAGACATGTTGTCGGACTGAACAGCAATCGGTCTGAGAAGAAGAGGATGGAGAGCTTGTAACACCAGTAACACAGCTCTGAGCTCTAGAACACTGATATGCAAGTCGACTTCTAGAGGAGACCACGTGCCTTGAACAGATTTTCCCTGAATCAGGGAGGCATCTGTAGTCACCGTGGCACTGGGCTGAAGAGGGTGAAAGGGGTGACACCAAAGACTTTCGTCCATTCTCATCCACCAGAGGAGATCCTGTCTGCAGAGATTGAAGATGAGGATTAGTGCATTCAAAGGGTGATGATTGTGTATCCATTGAGTTTGAAGAAGCCACTGTAACAGGCACATATGAAGCCTGGCCAACGGAACAATGGGAATGGCTACCACCATGGAACCCAAAGCCTGCAGAACTTCCCTTGTAGACACTTTCCTGCGGTCGAGTATCTCTTGCACTTGTGTTTTCAGTCTTAAGAGCCTATGATGAGGAAGAGATATTAGGCCGAGCTGAGTGTCTATGAATTCCAGTTGTTGTGAGGGCTGAAGGTTTGATTTTTCCCAATTGATAGTAATACCCAGAAACTCCACCAGAGACAGAGTGTAGCGAAGGGCCCTGGTCAGTAGATGCTTGGTGGGGGCGGAGAGGAGCCAATCGTCCAGATAAGGAAACACCTGGAATCCGTGAAGTCTCAAGTGAGCTGTCACCACTGCTAGACATTTCGTGAACACTCTGGGGGTCATCGAGAGACTGAAAGGCAGGGCTCTGAATTGAAAAGGATTGGCTCCCAACCAGAAGCGTAGAAGTCTCCTGGAGCGTTTGTCCATTTGATGTGGTAATACGCATCCCGGAGATCTAGAGAGCACATCCACACACCCTCCCGAAAAAATGGAAGGATGGATTGAATAGTGACCATGCGGATCTTGGTCTGTATGGCTGACTCATTCAAATGACTGAGATCCAGGATGGGCCTCCAGTCCCCCGTCTTTTTAGCACCAAAAAGAGTCTGGAGTAGAACCCTAATCCGCATTGATCTGGGGGGACCTGTTGGATGACTTGCTTTAGAAGAAGCTTCTTGATTGGGCCTTGGAACCGAAGGATCCCCAGCAGGAGAATACAAAGGAGTCGAAGGAGGAAAAATCCCAACACCCGGAGGGGAACAGGGTCTGGAGATTCCTATTGCAGTCAGTACCTGATCAACGAGACGAACAATGTCTATTTCGGAAAGGCTCCTGGCAGACCTAACTGATATCCCAGAAGGGGATTCAAGCAAGTCCAGAAAGGGACTGTAGGCTTGTCCGGCAAACGGATCCACAGAAGATGAATACCTGGTCCATGGTAAGAAACTCAACGGAGCCGAGGATTCTGATTTGAACTGCATAAATGGTAAGGTCAGCACCGAGAGGGGGCTCGGAGCCGAAGTCACAATCGGGGTAGTAGTCAAAATCGGATCAGAGGTCGGAGCCAGTGTCTGTAAAGGTGAGGTCGGTGCCGAGGTGTCCAGAACCAGACTGGTCGGAACCAAAGTAATCAGTAGTCGTTGGTGCCGAGCCCGGAACCAACAATTCAGACTTCCCAGAAACTGCGCTCGGCACCGAAATAGGTGGCACCGAGGCAGCGAGCTGATGCTCGGAGTAAGACCTACAGGCCTTAGATCGATGGGTCTTGCCCCTGTCACCGGCCAGTGAAGAGGGGTCTGAGCGGGGACGCTTCTTGTCCTTGACTGGAGGGGTTGAGACCTCCGCAGAAATAACCTCCGAGAAAGGAGAGGAAAGCAATCCATTCAGAATCAATTTGATGCGCCGTTCATTCAACATCCGTTGACTAAAACTCGCACAAATTTCACATGGGGGAGTCGCAGAACAGTGCGAAACACCCAAACAATAAACGCATTTAAAATGCAAGTCGCTGTTCGGTAATTTATCACTGCACAACATGCAGTGTTTAAAACATTAAGTACCCTTTTTCTCTGACATACTAGCACTCACTCAGACAAAAGGAGAGGGAGAGAAAGGCAAGACTACCAACAATGGTATGAAGAATTACCGCGTGGGTTGTAAAAAGTAAGGAAAGGCAAGAAAATACCAACAATGGTAAAAAAAGGAATACCTGTGGGTAGAGCTAGACTATACGAAGACACTAGAAGAAAAACTTTTGGAAGAAATACAAGTTTGAATAATTCAAAACTACTTAGCTGGAGAGCTCGGTGAAAACGCTGCTATATGGCTGTGCGGCAAACGAGATCTGAGGTATGGGATGAAGGGCATTGTGGGTAGTAGCGTGGCTCGAGAGTTTGGTGCATGCTAGCTTGGTATTTGGCCAACTCAGTTCCGAGGGTTCGGAACCGTACCCATCAGTGAGAAATGGAAGATGATTAACAACTTCAGATTGAAATTTCTTCAAGTGGCGCTCACTGTCACACCTCTTCTTAACAGTAAAGATCAATAAACCACAAACTAAGACACGATTGCTTAGACAAGCTCTAGATTATTCTCTCTGCGGTCTGTGTGACTTCAAAGCTGACTAGGTCGCTAACAATGCCTATAGTTTGCTTGTCTAAAAAGTATCCCTTTCTAACAACACTGAAAATTAAAGGTAAAACAAAATACAAATCAAAGTAAATCTTTTTTTGTCTACAAGCCATCCCTACCTTCCTAAGAACAGTGAAAAACAGTGGTAAGAAATAAAATATAAATTTAAATAAAAACTTCTCTTACCAGGCAACTCCACATTACATCACAAACCAGACAGAATTGTTTAGATAAGCTCTGGATTTATCCTCTCTGTAGTCTGTGTGACTTTATAGCTGACTAGGTTTCTTAGGACTGTACTACTCCTTACATACAAACCAAGCAATACATTTGTAAATGCAAAAAAGGATGCTTCCCTCAGGAAGACAGAGAAGTGTTTGGAACAACTTCAATTACATAAATTTCCCTGAGCGTGCATGTGACTAGAAAGTAAATCTACATCAGTGCAAAACAACTTCAGCAGAAAGTTCAGACAGTCAAAAATACTTCCTGCATGACCTGCAAAAGCTGAATATACTGATTTAAGATAGTACTTTGCCAAAGTCGCAATAAGAACTGCCAGCATCAGAGAGAGATAAAGACCTACCCATTACCATAGCTACACGAGTTTAATGATTCGGGAGGTTGATAGAGATGGCAGGGAAGGATGACAGTGTCCATCATGGGGGGGGGCACAGCAAAGCAGGCCACAAAATGCCTAATCCCTTGGAGGAGGGGACAGAGATGCAAACTGAGTGTAGAACTTCACCTCAATAAGCTTAGCTTGGTGGCACACTTTGTTGTAGGTGGGCAGAACCTTGCATTTGCATGGAAAAGACATTCAGGGTCTCCACAGTAATGTAGCTTGCACATCCCAACTACCAGTAGTGGGGTTACTTATAAATTCCCTCACAGCCTATATACTGGATCATCCTAATGGCTCTTACTCTCACGGTTCTGAGAGAATCCCCGCCATGACTGAATTAATGGTAACTCGATGGTTAGGACAGGAGGCAAACAGGAACCTAGAAAAAAGAAAAAAAGTTGTAACAGGAATCAGTAGGAGCTTTTTGACTCAGGCTGGAACATCAGATTTTACTATGGAATGTGTAATTTGCCTTTCAATGCCAAACAGAATGATATGTTAGACTGTCTTGAACATAAAATGATGAGCAAGTTCCACATGTAAAGAAAGATTCTTATGGTGGTCAAGTGGGAATGTAGAACAGAATACCTAAGCTGGCCTGTTGTAGCTGACTAATGCCAAACAATTGCATACAAGAAGAAGCCTTTTTCTTTTATTTTGAAACTAACAAAGAAGGCAAGGAAAAATAAATCACATACTCTACCTGTGTCATTTCCCCACAAATACAATATCTTCTTATGACATTTACAAAAACTAACAAACCTAACCCCCAGAAGAAAACCAGTTAGACAGGTAAAGTAGGGGTCAGTGAGTGGCACAGCATTTTTTAGTTTTAGTACACTACAGCTTTATCTGGTTGCTTTGTAATTTGTAAACAATTTTTATATCCATCATGTAGTACACAAATCGTTGGTTTTGTACCTGTGGTTTGTGGCGATTTTGTATGCAATTAGAGGAAGAAGTTTCTTTTTTAGCAATTTTACATTGCGATGGACTGCTTTTGAAGTGCCAGTGTTTCCGCTTTGTGTCCGTTTTGAGGATTACATCTAAAGAAATACCAATCCCTCCGCACCACATGCGCCAGAGAACTCAACCTCATTACCACAATCAACAGAACATGCTGGAGGGACAGTTTCATAACCCAGAGACTGCCCAAGCTATGGAACAGACTTCCCATACACGTCAAACAGCGCACTTTACTGGCCCTCTTCAAGAGAGATCTTGATGAGTGGATGGGAAATAGAAAATTCACCCCGGGGATCACTCCAGTGGCTCTACTCGACAGTGGCACTGGGAACTAAGGTCGGGTGACGCGATGCCAGGGTACTCCTATGGGCTAGGCTTGTAAAGGCTCCAGGGCCATTAGCCTAGTACACACCTAAGTACAGTAATATCTGTTTAGTTTACAATACTACAAATGTTACTGTACTTACAAAATGCAACAATTTTTCTGTTATTTTAGTTGTGTCAGGGGTACCATGCTGTCCACCTAATGTCAAGCTGTATTAACTATGGATAGTTCTCCTGAAATATGTTCTGTCTTCAGTCAAACAGAGAATGGGGCATGCATGCATCACTACAGTTACTGTATCAATCCATTGCATTGAGGGATTTCCTCTTCTACATTGATCTGAACCTTGCTAAGCATGATCATTTTCTAACGGCCTTCTATTTGCATGTGTCCAAAGTATGAAAGCCAAAGTCTTGTCATCTCAGTTTCCAGGAAATACGTAGGTTTTACCTTTTCCAATACGGCAGTTCACAATATATGCAGCATTTTTCATACACATCGTACTTTAAAGACATCAAACCCGTTCTTTCTATCATGTTTTTTTCACTATCCAACTTTTGCATCAATATAGTAATATTCAAAATACCATAGCTGGACAAGATGAATCTTTGTATACAAAGAAACATCTCTGCACTTGAAGAGCGTAACTACAGTCTTCACAACAGTTGTACAGTGACTCCTCATACCATTACTTGTTACTGATCCATGCAGGCTGAAGCCGTCTACTATTTCAAGTTCTTCTCCATCTAGAATGACTTCATAGGTTTTATTAGTTGTCAAGACCTTTGTCTTCATGTTAAGGTGCAAAATCATTGTGAAACTGTTGCTTAACCTCGATAAACAGAAATTGTAGTGTGGTCTTCACTTTCAGCCAGTAATGTAGCGAGATGGTACAGCAAAGAATGTTGATAATTCCTCCCAGAAGTTTACATCCCAGTTTTCTTTATACAATCCTGCTTTTCTTATAATTTGTTTTGTATCCAAATTACAGAGGTATAGAGAAGTATGCAACCTTGTCATACACCCTTACCAATTGTAAACCATTCTTATTTTGCACTGTTCTATTCAGTGAGTTGTTTTCTTGTAAAAAGAATGGACAATAGAAATATCAGCTGATCTGGGATAAGCACGCATGATGTACACAAAGGCCTTGCTAAAATCAACACAGCACATGTAGATATATTTTTAATATTCTTTTGCCTTTTCAACAATCCATCTCACATCTGTGATGATGTCTCTTGATCCTTACTGCTCCCTGAATGCTGCCTGCACTTCTGGCAACTCTTGTTCTAAGTATGGTTGTAAACGTCACTGAATAATCTTTTTTTTTTTTCAATAATATTTTTTATTGTTTTTCTTTTTTTTTTTGTTCATTACAGAGCATTTGTTCAAAAGGTATACTATTGATGATCTAACAGAAATTCTAACAATATTCTTACAACATATTTACATTATTTACATGAATGCTTCCATATTCTCTCAAGAGTAAAAAGAAAAAAAAAAAAAAGAAAAAAAATATATATCTATATGTTATTTTCTCCAGGGTTAATATCTTGTAAAAGTGTAGTTTCAAATATTGTTATGTTTTGTATTGTGTATATTGAAGAGGTAGTTCAGGTTCTATGTTTTATGTCAGTATAATATTAAATATTTGTTCCCATGTTTTCAAGTTGTAGGGCTTTTTGTTTTGTTTATTTAATATGTATTTGTGGGCTAAGATGTGCTTTATCGCTAAGGTCCTAAAGTTTTCCCATGAGGTTTTAGATGGGGCCAGCCAGTTAGTAGCTATGTAAAGTTTCATTAGCATAAAAATATTTATTAGGATGATAATTTGGGCTTTAGATAGGTTATTTGGGGGGATATGTAATACCATAAATTCCTAAGTAAGCGTTGTTGTTTGATATCCCATCTTTTGGAGTTGTATTTTCAGTGAGTTCCAAAGTTTATATATACATTTACAGCTCCAGAACATATGCAACAGGTCAGCAGTTTCATCTTTGCAATGTGGGCACTTTGGAGAATTCGTAGGGTTAAATTTATGCAGGCTAAGGCGTGTGTAGTAAGCATCATTGTAAATCATGAGTTGGGTGAATGATAGCTTTTGCAGGGAAATGGATTTTGTCGTTAAATTAATTGCCTGTGCTAATTTGTTTTCTTCCACTAGTGGCAATTTTTCTTTCCAGTATTTGGCTAAGAGTAGCTGGTTTTGATATTTGATTTCTTTTATCAATTTGTATGAGTATGTTATAAATTTGGTGTTTTGTAAAAGGGCTTGTCATAGTAATATACAATTTGTTAATTCCTCTTTAATGATGTTTAGACTTTTAAAGTAATTTGTAGATATTTATTTGATCTGTCTCAAGATCAATAGATAAGATTTGGGAAGACCCAGTTGTTGTCTTAATTCATGAGCCGAACAATTTATGTATGGATATATATCTTGTAATGATAAGTTTATTATAAGTGGGAATCTTTTCAGGTCTATTAGTTGGTTATCAATTTTCAAGTTAGGATTTTTATGGAAGGGTTGTAGAATCATCATGTATTGATAAAGGTCTAATGATCTAAAGAGATTTTGCATTAATTTTACATAATTTTTGATGGGTTCCATTATATGTTTTAGTGTTGTCTCTGTTTAAAAAGGGCAATGATTTGGGATTAATATTCAGATTTTTAATATATTTAAAACATATCTTTAACCAGTATGTGGAACAATTATTGCTTTGCGTATCGTAGGTTGCAATTCTTAGAGTTCTATTTGCATTTATGATTAAGCAGTAAGTCTCAAAATTATGTAGATCTAGTCCACCTTTGTTTTTCGAGGTCATCAGTTTATCATAAGATATTCTACTTTTTTTTGGTTCCCAAATAAATTTGGCGAATTCCGTGTGTATTTGTTTAAAAAATTTCTTGGGTATTAGCAACTGTGCAGACCTGAAAATGTATAACAGCCTAGGCAAGACATTCATTTTAATAATCGAATCTTTTGCTAGTTTCAAATTTTTCCATCTTTTTTAGATAGGCTAAGATGTGTTCCCAATTTTGTTTAATATTATTGAGATAAAAGTCTTTATTATCTTTAGAGTATGTAATTCCTAAGTATTTGACCTTTTCTTCAGCTTTTAGTTGGCCTATCAATGGTAAAAGTGAGAGAGGTTTTGGAGTTCTTAAAGGGAATATGCTGGTTTTATTGACGTTTATTTTATAGTTTGATATTAATGCAAAGTCTTCAATGGCAGATAATATTTTTTCGGTGTCTGAGATAGGTGTTGTACAGTATATGTTAAGGTCATCTGAGAAAGCTGATAAGGTGATTTTGGTACCGTAAATTATTGGGGCATTATGATATATCTTTTGTTTTATGTATAGGAATAGGGGTTCTAGGTACATGTTAAATAATAGGGGTGATAGAGGGCATCCTTGTCGGGTACTTCACTGAATAATCTTAAGAATCTTGCTAGCATGTAGAATGAGAGCAAATGAGCAATAATTTCCACAGTGAGTTAGATCACCTCTCTTGACGTAGAGCATAAACACAGATCTTTTCCAGTCAGCTGGCTACAATGCTATACTCCAAATTTCCAGGCACAGCCTGCTTCCAAGTGCTACATTACCTCAATGAAAATGCAAATAACGTCTGATGGAAAAGCTTTCAATGCTGCTTCTACTTCTTTCATCCCCACAAGTTTCTGATCATAAAAGTTAAAACAATTAATGATCTGTTTGAACTTTATAAAGTTCAATAGCTAGGTGTAATCTTTCTACCAAATCTTTATTTACAATGGAAATAAAAATAAAGCTTTTTCAACTAATGAGAATATTTCACATACATCCACTGTAACCTGAGTGACAGGTATTCAGTCAATTGTACAGTAACTATTCACCAAAGGAATTTCTGTTAGGCTGCTGACTACTAACTGGTAAAACACTTATGCCAACTATCATCAATAAGTTGAAGACATACTAACAGTACAAAATGCATCTTGTTTGATGTGCACAATATTCTGAGTAACGCTATTTCAACTTAGTTGAGGCTGCTGAAGTGAAGGCATGCAAGGAAGAACTCCAGTATAAATTATACATGTCACGATAACAATGGATCCCATAAAGTAGGAAGGTGTCTTTCAAAAAGGCTTTGCAAAACCAAGGGATGACAGTGGAGAGAAACGTAAAACATAAATAAATAAAAATAAAATAAAAAAATTAACATTTGTTATCTGGGAAAGTCAGACTTGGAACGAAGCCAATTTTCAGCAGAGGCCCGGGGAGAAATGCTCCAGATACACGTCGTTGTAAACTTGGGAGGAAACCGAAGCACACTGAGGAAACCCACATGAAGGCAGGGAGGACATGCAGACTCCGCACAGAAGGCACCCCAGCCGAGAGTCAAACCGGAGAACCTCTTGCTGCGAGGTGACAAGGCTACCGCTGCACCACTGTACCATCCAGTGACAGAATAGAAATAGAAATTAGACATGCTTCCTAGATGTGCACGGACGAACATCTTCACAAGGAATCAAAATCTCAAAAAGATAATCCAAGACAGGTGGAACAGGGTCTGATAAGTGGTCAAGTCCTTTAGCTGTGACCCCATACAGATAAACAAGTCAATTTGTCTCAATATGAATCAAGTAGTCAGCTTCTCAGAAGATGAGGTAATGTAAATAACTTAAAAGGGGAAAGAGGAGTTAACTGATAATTAGTGGAGATGGAAGAACTCACAGTAAACCTGAAGGAAGGAATTTCCAAATGATGTCTGCTTGACAGTTGAGCAAGTTGCACTTTACAAGCCTTATGGTCTTCTCCAGTAAATCAGGGAAAAGAAGTAGGAACCAGATCTGCCAATGCCATTAAAGAGCTATAACAGTGAATGATCCTCTGGATTGTATCCTTCTGAAATAACCTCATCAAAGAACAGGGGGGAAACAGAGAGAACATGGGGGAAACTTGGAGGAATCCAGAAGGCTATTTGTATACTACACTGTCCATGGTGCATTCTCCACAGGGGGGATGAGAAAAAGTAGTTACTTCACTTGGCACTGATCAGGTATGCAAACAGGCTGCAGCAGCAAGGCTTATCCCACATATAGACCTTCCAAATTACCAAAAGACTAAGGGACCACTTTAGGGCATCAGCAAAACAGTGACTTTGCCTATCTGCTAGAGACCACAACCCCCTTGGAATATAACTTTCCACCAGAAAGCAGACTGATTGAATAGCCCACCTTCAGGGCTTCTCAGCACAAGGGGTAAAACCACTTCTACACAAGATTGGATGGCAGCCACATCCTGTAGGAGGGAATTCACAAATGCTAAACACAGTATAAATAACTGTCCTCATTCCTAAGATACCGATTTGCTGAGTTAAGCTGAGAATGTCAAGGCACCCTAGACTGTCTGCCCACTGTAATTCCCCCAATCCCATAGCATCTTTGGCCTCTGGTCATCATGGTAATCAGGCTTCCATAGTCCCTCCCTCCTCTCTTTCATTGCTATTGTCTGTCGCATAAGCTATTCAAGTGCTTTTCCCATCCATTATTTTCCACAGATCCATAATACTGAGTGCCCATCTAGCAAACCAGTACTGCCTTTGATTAAACCTCATTTAATGCAAATTGCCTCCTACTCATTTTCCTAAAGCTCCATCTGCTTGCCGCCCTCAACAGACTCAGAGGGTCCTGAATTAATCCTGCTCCATCCTTGGCAGATTTTATTGTTATGCACTTCAGTTAACTGTTTGAGAGTGCTACTGCTTAATTTTTACTATATTTGTTTTATACTTTAATTCATTTTAAAGGTCCCCAATATTTGAAATTGCTTTGTCCAAGTAGTTTAAGTTGTTTTGTGGCAGCATTACACTCTTGAGCAATATTTGTGTGTTTTTACATTAAGAGGACTGGGATAGTCCATTTAGTGGCAGTAGGTGGTGGTCTGGTCCACCTGAGTTGGGAAACATATAAGAAAGAGTTTTAATGCATCTGAAATTCTCCAGGTGCAACTAACACTAGGTAAGACTGCAATCCAAATTGTAGCTTGCTACAGATCCCCCACCATGCCCCAAGATTCTCACTACACCTTTCTAAATATACTGGAAAATATTAAGATGCAACCAAACACCCTAATACTGGGTGATTTCAACTACCCTGCCATTAACTGGGAAAGCTACTCGTGTACCAACACCTTTGCCCGACGGTTCTTGGAATTCATAAATTCCAATGCCCTGGATCAACTAATCCATAGTCCCACCAGGAGCTCCAATATCCTAGACCTGGTCATTACCAACATGGGAAATCGATGCTCCACACCTATGGTCACCCCCTCGTTGGTCAGGTCAGACCATAAGCTAATCACCCTTAACATCCCCCCCCCCCCCCCCCAGTAAGGGAACCTCCATGAAAAACTTCTCCAAAGCCAACTTCATGCTACTCAAGTCAGAAATGACAAACTTCATGACACCCATGCAGACAGGAGCTGAAAGTTCAACTGCTGAATCCTACACTAAGGCACTGTACGAGCACATCCACTCGTGCATGAATCATGCCATCCCAAATAGAACCAAAACCCTCTCCATCAAAAAAAGGAAGCCAATTTGGTGGACCCCTGCCATAAACAAACTATACAACAAAAGAAAGAAACTGTTGCAGAAAAGAGGAAAATCCCAGGATGCAAAAAACTCCCTTACCAGTCTCAGTAAGAAGCTAAGATCCCTCATAAAATCCTCCAAAGCTAGTTATGAAAATAAAATTGCCAAAGATTCCAAAGACAACCACAAGGCATTCTATAGTTATGTCAAGAATCTAAATGGCAATGCTCAGATATGCTCTGAGCTACAACAGAATGGCATTAAATATACTGTTCCCAAGGATATTGCCAATATCCTGGCAGATCGATTTAGTGTCAACTTCACCCCTTTCTCACCCCCTAAAGGATCCATCTCAATACCAAAAGATTGCTAAATTCCGGTAATCACGGCCACACAGGTAGAAACCATACTCTCCAAAGCTAAGAATACTGCATCCATGGGACCTGATGACATCCCAGGCTGTGTACTGCATGAACTACAAAATGAACTGGCACCTCACCTAGGTGTCATGTTTAATCATAGCCTCATCTCAGGCCATAGCCTCATCTCAGGCTTCATGTCCACTGAGTGGTGCACAGCTACAGTTATCCTACTCCACCTTGGATCCCGGGAACTACTGTCCCATCAGTCTGATGATCCTGATCTGCAAGGGCATGGAACGCATTATCGTGGAGCTTATAAACAAAGACATTGGCAACCTTCAAACACTAGACCCCACCCATTTTGGGTTAGAGTAGGGCCGATCTTGTCTCCTGAACCTGACTGACTTCTTCAAATCAGTCTTCAGAGCTGTGGACAAGGGTAAGGCGTTCCACACAGCCTATCTGGACCTTGCCAAGGCCTTTAACACCATCCCCCACTCTGGAATCATTGATAAACTTACTAAGCTGGGCATACAGCCCTACGTCACTCGATTGGTTACCAACTGGCTTACTGACAGAACCCAGCCTGTAAAAGTAGCTGACTCCAAATCCAGCTCCAGACAAGTGACAAGTGGAGTATCTCAGGGTTCAGTCCCCCTTCTTTCCCCTTTATTCCCCGAGTTTTGGAGAATGACAAATCGTGTAATGCCACAATGTTTGGCATCCATGGGACCAGATGATATCCTGGGCTGTGTACTACATGAACTACAAAATGAAATGGCACCTCACCTAAGTGTCATGTTTAATCATAGCCTCAACTCAGGCTTCGTGCCCACTGAGTGGTGCACAACTCCAGACAAGTGGAGTACCGTAGGGTTCAGTCCTGGGACCGCTCTTGTTTGGCATCTACTTCTCTGAAGTACAGGTCAACACTAAGGGACTCTGGCTAACAAAGTTCGCAGATAACTGCAAACTGGGAGGCATTACTGAATCCCCAAATGATGTGGGTATTCTACAAAAGGGCCTTACAGAAACAGATGCTTGGCGCCAGAGCCATGGGTTCAAGCTCAATGCCAAGAAATTTACAGTTATCCCCTTTGAGAAAAACCATGTACCCATGAATTACCACATAGGTGGCTGTACACTAAACATCAAAAGTGTGATGAGAGACTTAAGGACACAGGTGGACAGCGGCCTCACCTTTGATAACCACATTTCCACAACAGTCAGGACTTCCTTCTGTGTGGTACACCTCATCACTAAGGGCTTTTCATCCAGAAAAAAGGAGGTCATTGTACGACTGTACTCATCCCTCATTAGACCCATTATGGAGTAAATCGCCCAGTTTGGATTGTACCTCACAAGACATCTGCAACAGCTGGAAAGGCCGCAGAAATACCTCACTAAAAGAATCACAGGCCTAAAGCAGTTGCCTTATGCTGACTGTCTAAAAAAAACTCCAGCTATACTCTGTGGCATATCATCTACTCAGAGACTATCTCTGCTTAACATACAAGGCCATGTCAAAACCTGAGCTGTTGGACATACTCCACTTAAAGAAATCCCAATCCCTCAGAGCCACATGCTCCAGGGATCTAAACCTTGTCATCACAATGAACAAAACATGCAGGAGGGATAGGTTCCTGACCCAGAGACTCCCCATACTCTGGAATAGACTGCCCATACATGTCAAGCAGAGCGTCTCCTTGGCCCTCTTCAAAAGGACCTTGACAATTGGATGGGAGATAGGAAATTCACCCCTGGGATCACATCAGTCACCCTGCTAGACAGGGATCCAGGGAAGTAAATATTGTGGGAAGAAATATGCAGGGAATTGTTATGGCTAGGCTTGTATAGGCCCTAGGGCTGATAGCCTAGTACCAACCTATGAACCTAAGTGTCTGCATAAATTTGGCACGTTTGTGTGCTGCTGCTGCCCATCATGCAGCAATGGATAGTGGTGCCCTATATGGACCCAGACACCTACTAACCGAATTCTCTCTATAAAACCACCTCTAAAACTGTACCAGTAGTTCAGTGAGTGCAGAGCAACTACTTTACATGCTGAGAAGCATACAGCAGCTAATCTGCATGTTGAAGAACACTGCCTCTTGAATTTAATACTATATAGCCTAGTCTAGTCTCTAGCCCCAAAAGCACCCTTAGTCAGCCCACTATTAACCCCTCAAGCACCACACACAATAAAGGACTTGACATTGTGGGTATGTACTTTCTCAATTTCTCTACAAGTCCCTTTTGTGGATATGGGTATTTTGCAGCAATAACAATTGTCTAATGTTCAGTGACAACCATTTAATCATCAATGAAACAAATACAGCATATATACAATGGCCCTGGAAGCAAAGCTCTCTCATACCAACACTAATAATAAAAACCTGGTCATCAGAAACACACAGACTACACCCACCACACACAGTATGCACCCCATGCATAGACCTACTTGTGGTGTGGCACTTAAATGCAATCTTACCAAACCCCAAAGACCTCACAGGGGTTCCACCTGCAAAAATTATCCTCAGCAAACACAAAAGAAAAAACACCTAACACTGCATACACAGACACACTCAGTGAAGCCTCAACTACCAAGCCCATAAGGTAAAGTCAATACACTACCCAGAACTCTAGTCATGGGGACTCCACTGTACAACATAATGATAACCCCTCACCAGGCTGAACAAAGAGAAAATAATGTTCAGTTGCCTATCAGGGGCCAGCCTCCACCAAGTTAGGCATGCACTCAAGTTACTGCATCGCAGGTACCAGTATGACTCAGTCACAGTCCATGTAGGTGTAAATGATCCAAGAAGAACCTCCCAAGACTTTATTAAGGGAGACATCACAGAACTATCAGACTGTCTGTCACAGACTGGTATGTCCCTAGCTTTAAGCAGCATTCTACCTTCACCAACAATGGTGTCACAATACAAACAGAAGATGATAGAGTTTAATAACTGCCTTAGTTTTTGACATCTTTCTAGGGGGATACAATATTTGTCAGTGTGGGAGAACATGATTAACAAATCACACTGCTTTGCCAAGGATGCTCTGCGCTTGCCTCCTCTAGGCTTTCAAACACTGGTTAAAACAATGTCCTCCACCATAGAGCCTTTTTTAGGTAATGCCAAGCTGACGCACCTTCCAGCACAAAGAAATCTACCTAAGGAAATTTTAAGGTACTACTGCTCACTGCCAGGAGACTAAACAAGAACAAGAACAAAACAAAAACAAAAAAAGCAAACATATCATGATGACTAGTGTCACTATTCAACAATAGTTTCTGCAGAGGCTTCATGCCACACAAATGGAAGACTGCAATAGTCATCCCTCTGCACAAGGGTGCACCATGAGCGGATCCTGGGAACTACAGGTCCATTAGTCTGACTAGGCTCATAAGCAAAGCCATGGAAATAATTATCAAGGAAATGATTAACAATAACATAGGAAACCTTCAGATACTGGACCCATTCCAGTTTGGTTACATCAAAGGCAGGTCATACCTACTAAGCTTGGTGGACTTCTTTGAAAAGGTCACAAAGCAATGGATGAGGGCTAAACGAGGCACACTGCCTACTTTCACCTCGCTAAGGCATTTGATGAAATACTCCACATGGGCACAGTAAACTAACTCAAAGAATTAGGCATAAATCTCTATGTAACTTTCTGGATAACTGGCGGGCACACAGACAGATCCCAAGAAGTTAGGCTTGGCGGGACCACCTCCACAAAGAGGGTGGTCACCAGTAGTCTCCAGGAGCACTGTACTGGATCCCTACTTCTTTGGCATCTATTTTTCTGAAGTCAAAGCCAATGTCAAGTGCCTCAAGCTTACCAAGTTTGCAGATGATTGCAAGCTATGAGCAATCATAGGAAGTTACTAGGCTAAAGGCCCATGAGCCCTTACAAGCCTAGTCAAGTTCTGCCCTTGTTTCCATGATCAGCACCTACTGCCCCTGCTCAAGAGAGACACAGGTAGAACCCCCAGGTGAATTTATGGTTAACCATCTAACCACCCAGACTGCGCTTGAAGAGGGCCAAAGAGGTGCTTTGCTTGACAATGAATTGAGAGCCTGTTCCACAGGTGCGGTAACCTCTGGGAGACAAACCTATCCCTCCAGCACATTCTAATAATGTCACATACCAAGTTAAGGTCTTTAGAGCGAGTAAACTCATGAGCCATTGGACTTATGGATATGCAACCTTTCCAATAAAGCAGAGTCAGGGACTGCATTATAACCAAGGTAGAGATGGTCTCTGAGAAGTCTGTATGAAACAGAGAAAAGTGACAGTGATTTCAGCTGATCCACATGGGACAGATGCTGAATACCTTAAATTCTCCTTGCAAGGAAGTTTTGTGGTCTCTCCAATTGCTGCAGGTGCCTGGAAAGGTACATACCAAAAGGGGAGTTGTACTCAGTTATTGGCCTGACGAGGCAAGAGTATAGGGAGGCTATAACTTCTTTTTTTCTGGAGGCAATGACTTTATTTATGAGACGAGCAATATAAAATGCACTTCTTACCACTGTGGCGACATAGTGAACAAAGTTAAGGTTGCTGTCAACCTGTGTGCTCAGGTCTGTCACCACCAAATCCCTGCTTAGGGTGGTTCTATTGATACGGTAGTTAGCAGGAACATCACCTTACTGAAAGGAATGATAATACACTTTTTGCATTGAGTTTAAGGTCATGACTTTGACACCAATCATTTGTTTGCTTAAGACCCTCTTGTAGGACATTGACATTGTTTGGGGATATGACCACTCCCGGTCTGCAGTCACCAGCAAACTTTTGTCAGCCACAGACCTTTCGTTTTTGCTTGTACTTCGGAGAAATAGATTTCAAACAGTAGTGGTCTCAGGACTGATCCCTGTGGAACACCACTGGTTACAAGTCTGTTGTTGGAGGTGGATTCCCCTATCTTGACTGTATGGGTTCTATCAGTCAGCCAGTTAGTGACCCACCTAACAATATAAGGGTTGATGCCTAGCTGGGTGAGTTTCTCAATAAATGCCTGAGTGGGGAATAGTGTTAAAAGCTTTGGCTAAGTCCAGGTAGGCTGGATGCACAGTTTTCTCCTCATCCACGGCTCTGGTGATTGTCTCAAATAGGTCCACCAGGTTTAACAGCCATGATATTCCTTTGAAAAATCCAAACTGAGTAGGGTCAAGTGTCTGTAGATTACCTATATCTTTGTTGATAAGGTTCATGATGATTCGCGCCATGGGCTTACAAATAAGGCCAATCAGGCTAACAGTTCTATAGTTTGCAGGGTCAGTGGAAGCAACACCTTTGTGCAAGGGGATAACGTTCTCTGTTTTCCATTCATAGAACCCCAACACCACCAAAATACTAACATTTTATATTTCAGGAAGATCTAACACTAACAAATGGCTACTGCCAAAGGCATGGCTTAAAACTCATTGCCAAAAAAGCATAACAGTATCTTTTGGGAAGTCTACCACCCCGGGAAACTACCTCATTAATAAACACCCCTAAAAGTAGACACAGTAGTCAAGGTTTTGGGAGTCACAGACAGCAACCTGGCTTTCAACCAACATGCGTCTAAGGTGAGAAAAAATCATTCTATCTCACTCAGCTTATAAGTAGGAGGATGGCATCTAGATCCAGCAAAGCTATCATCCATTCTAGTCAATCATCAAACCAATCACGGAGTACTTCCATGCTTACTCAACCTGGTGGACGTTTTGAAAAGGTCACCAAAGCAATAAATGAAGACAAAACTGTACACACTGCATACATTCACCTTGCCAAAGTTTTGACAATTCCCCACTCGGGCATAAAAGAAAAGCTAAATAACTGGGAATAAATCCCTATGTCACCCCCCGGATGGCCAAAAGGCTCACAGACAGCACACAGATAACCAAAATAGGGAAGTCAACAGTGAGTCCCCCCAGAGTTATGTGCCAGGACTTCTCCTGTTTGGCATCTACTTTATGAAGTAAAAGCCTACACCAAAGGGTTCTGACAGACTACGTTTGCAGAGGACCGCAAACTAGGAGTGGTCACTGCATCCCCAAATTGACAGCCACCCTGCAGGAAGGTTTGTCTGAACTAAAATAACTGGTGTCAAAATCATGGCTTGTAACTAAATGCAAAAAAATTAATTACTGTATCCTTTGGCAATTCATCTACCCTAGAGAACTACCGCATTGGAAATATGACCCAAGAGCTGACCCAGTTGTTTGCAGACTGGGAACTTATGTAGACAGTAACCTAACTTTTGACCAACATGTATCTACTGTCGCAAGACAGTCATAAACAAGGGGACTGTGTCTAGAGCTAGGGATGCCATTGTCCTCCTTTACTCAGCCCTCATTAGGCCAATCATTTAATATAATGCCCCCTTTTTGCATGTATCTATCCAGATGCATGCAACAACTGGAACACCTACAGAGATATTTTACTAAAACTGAACTAACTTCCCTATCACTGTCTCATTTAGCCCTTGCTTGGTTCTGTAGCTGTCTCTCCAACAGACAACAGGCTGTAAGATGGAACCAGGACCTAACCCCCTTCTCCATGTTTCCAATGGTGTACCACAAGGGTCAGTTCGGGGCTCAGTACTTTTCAACATTTTCACAAATAACCTGCACAAAGCCAGCAAATCTGCCACCTTAGAACAATATGATTGACAATGCCTCCATCATTTGCTCATCCTCAACAAATGACTCAAGACTCCTTCACTTCCATAGTATTATGGCTAAAGGCTCACCAGCTAATCCTAAATGCCAAAAAATCAAAATGACTTTATACCACACCCTGATCTCTGTAAACAAGCTGTAGAGCCTTTAACATTATTTCAACAAACACCACCACCACAGGAAATGTAACAAATACCAAAACTACTACGAGTCATAATGGACAATAACCTAAAGATTGACCTACATACCACTCAGGCCATCAAGAAAACTCAAAAAATTGGGCTTCCTCTACTGAAAAAAAACTTGCCTCACAGATTTATCAATAAAATCCTTAGCATCACCATACCTTCTACCCTCCCTTCTCTATGCATCATCCATTTTAACCAACATTCAAGCCATCCTACTAAATAAATTAGAGGCATGCTTTAACACAATTGCCAAGTTTGTAGCTAATTCATCCTATTGTAGACATCACTGCTTAACAGTAAAGAAGCTCAAATGTCTAGAACAACCTAGCTACCTTACATTCACTCAACTTCAAATTGGCCAAAAAATAATGAACAAACCACATACATGCCCTTCTGTACAAAACCTTCTCGAGCACTACTTCCCAGCACCTTGCCTTCACTCAGGTAATCACAGCCTACTAAACTTCCAAATCCGGTAGTACAGCTGGATACTCATGTCACCAGACAGTGGAACTTCCTGTCTATACCACTAAAACACAACAACAGCTGTATATCAAGTTTTTTAAGCATAGCCTAAAACAGGACCTAGACTCCTCTTGGCTCTGTTCTTGTTCACACCCTGACTGACTCTCTCAGTCTATCAGATCTCCAGACAAACACCAACCCCTAACTTTCCAGCTCTCCTACTTTATCTTGTAAATGTAAATAAATCCTATCTATATTTATCAAGAATAGTTGTGTAAAATCTTAACATAACCATAGATGTCCTTCTGTTCAATGTTGCAGTATTCTGTCTGTCCATCCTGCCCCCCCCCCCCCCATACAGTTTGCTCTTTACTAGGATGATCCTTTTAGGCTCCCCTTGGTTTTTCCTCATGGGGCTTTCTTATTCTCAAGATGGTATGTGCAGGAGTCAGTTTTATGGCCAACATTGTGCCTACGTGCAATGTTCTACATACAGGCCGTAGCTCTAAGCTTTTGTATACAGGCCGGACCTTGGGTCGTTGAGCGGAATACAGCCCATATGTAAAGAATACTGTAACATAGAAGAGAAAGACATCTATATTTATCAAGAATAGTTGTGTAAAATCTTACCATAACCATAGATGTTTTTCTCTTCTATGTTACTGTACGATGTCAACCGTACAGGCAATGGCTCTAAGCATTTGTATATAGGCCAGACGTTAGGTCATTGGACGGAATACAACCCATATGTAAAGAATACTGCAACACTGAATAGAAGGACATCTGTACACTTCTTTTCATCACTCCTTCATAAATGAAATTTGTAAATTGGTATATATGTAAATGCGACCCGTTTACTGTACAACACTCCTACAGAAATCAAACTGTCTTAACCTCTGTCTCGATTGTAATACCCACTAGACGATTCTTAAACCCTATTTCTACTATTAAGAAACGGATTCTTTTTTCTCTGAAATTTCTTTGTAATTTTTGTAATTCTAATGGAGCTTTTCTCCAGAGCCTTGGTTGAAAATGGGCCTGAGTGCCCAGTAAGGCCATCCCTGCAAGGAAAAGATAAATAAATAAATAAAAGGATACAAGCTCTAAACAACATGCCCAACATGGACAGACTCAAAGCCCTGTCACTATAATCCGTATCCTATAGACTGCTAAGAGGTGACCTGTGTCTGGCATAAAAAAGGCATCCTCCAACCCATTACTGATGAACTTAATGCACACCATTAAGTCAAATGGCATCAGAAATACTTAGTCTAGGGATCTAAACCTCTTTTGCAACATCAAAAGGAACAGTTTGGAGGGACAGGTATATCTCACAGAGGACACTGCTGCTTTGGAATGGATTCTCCATCCAAATTAAACAAAGTTCGTCCCTGTCCATATTCATGCTCAACTTGAATCTTTGGATGGGAAACAGAAAATGTATTCCTGGACTGTCCCCTTGCACATCAACAGAATGGTTTGGAGGGCAGGCATACTGTGCAGAGGATACAGCTGCTACAGAACAGACTCCCCCAGCCACATAAAACAAAGATCATCCCGGTCCATTTTCAAGCGCAACTTAGATCTATGGATAGGAAGCAGTAATTTTACCCCAAGACTACCCCCTGTACTACTACTACTAATAGTCAGATGCAGCTCATAAATGCTTTATCCCATGCCTGGGACCCCCTAAAATTATCTATGGTATGATCCTAGTTATTCTCATTACGTGTAATATATAATCATCAACCACAGCATGGGTACAGATCAGTCTATAACCAAATGGGATCGGTTACTTTAAGCACACAAAGGAAAATTGGCTTGGCTTAAAATGGCCTGCAAGAGCAGCTAGCCTAGTACTTACCTAGGAACCTATGAGCATCATGCCCCCTCTGTATGTACCTGACCAGGCACGTGCAACTTCTGGGAACATCCACAGAGGTTCCTCACCAAAAAAATACAGGGCATAAACACAATGTCCTATGCAGATCACATCAAAGTCCTATTTCTACACTTTATTTCCCACAGACTGCTGACAGGTGATGTATGCGTGGCACACAAGGAATCCTTGGATCCCACTAAGATTGACCTTTTGCATATCCACAAACAAAATAGCATCAGAACTATTAAATCCCTAAGGACTTGAACTTTACTTGTGACTTAAACAGGACATGTTGGAGGAGCAGGTATGTATCTCATCTGGAACAGAATTCCCATCCATATGAAAAAGAGCCCCTCCTTACCCCTTTTCAAGTGCAACCTGGACCAGTGGACAGAAAATCAAAAGAATCACCCCTGGTCTGACACCTATGCCTCTGATGGACAAAGCTAGTTATTAAATCATGCCCCATCTAAACATTCATCCCTTAAAATAACCTCCAAGTCAAAATAACTTGTGGGATACATTTGGGTTGCATGGCATGGTTTATAAAGGCCACAGTGCTCATCAGCCCAATATACACCTAAGTCCGGATATGAATTCATACTAAAATAAATAAATAAACAAAGCCGTAAGACCTTAAGAAAGAAAAATGAAATGAGACTGGAAGCGTCACTCTGCCTAAAGTGATTTATTTTGTTTTATTTTATAAAAAGCAAGTAAAGCTGCATTTTTGAGAAAACTCTTGAGACTTATCCTTTATGATGTTCCTGCTATCAACCCATGCTGCATGAAGCCCTGTGCTCCACTGGCTGCCAGACAATGCAAAATTCTTTCTCTCAGCAGTGATTCTGTGATTTTCCCTATAAATGAAGACAAATGGCCAGGTAACTAGTTTCTAGTATTGGTCCTGCTCCCACTCATGTAACGAAAGTAACATTTGCTTACGCCAAGTCTTCAGAAGCCTGAAAGTACAGTTTTGTACCTACCATAAATGTAGATATTCAAGTGTTCACCCTGCTGCAGTCATCACACTTGGGTTATCCTGCCGTCAGGCGGTCCCCGCAGTCAGCCCGAATTCCAAAGTCTGATGTCAGGTGCCCACAAAAGGTAGGCAAAATATATATATATATATATATATATATATATATATATATATATATATATATATATATATATATATATATATTTACACACATATGGCTATATAAAAATAAAACAAAACCCTTAGGTACAAGCAAATACACCACAGAGGTAGAATGGGATAAAGTGGTAGAGATAAGTTCAGCTAGTTCAGAGGGGATGGAGGGAGGGTAATCTGGACTGCAGCAGGGTGAACACTCTAACATCTACATTTATGGTAGGTACAAAACTGTACTATGTTCATCGTGTTACCCTGCTGCAGTCATCACACTTGGGTTGAATCCCAAAGCTAAGGAGGGGAGGTGGAGTCAAACTGGGTTAGAAGAAGCTAGTAGGCCCTACAAAACTGCAGTGGCAAAACCAGCTCTAGTCTTAGAGTAAAGAGGTAAGTGATAGTGTTTGGTGAAGGTATGCACTGAACTCAGGTAGTAGCTTCCAGAATATCCTTGGTTGGCACTCCCCTGAGAAAGGCTGCTGATGTAGCTGCAGCCCTGGTGGAGTGGGACCTAATGTTAGGAGGTACTGGTTTCCCATGATGTGTGTAGCAGAAATGTATGCAATGTCCTATCCATTTAGAAATGGTCTGTTTTGAGATAGCTTTTCCTTGTGATCCTGTAGCATAGGCTACAAAGAGATGGTCAGTTTTTCTGAAAGCCTTAGTTTTATCCAAGTAGTAATGTAATTGATTGTGAATGTCCAAAGAGTGCAGGAGTCTTTCTCCTTTGTTCTGGGGATTTGGGAAGAAGGTGGGCAAGTGAATGGTTTGGTTTAGGGCCACACTGGATACCACCTTTGGCATAAAGGAAGGATTAGTTCATAGAGAAACTCTGTCTTGATGAAAAATGAGGAAAGGTTCCACTGCCATTAGTGCCTGTAGCTCTGAGACTCTTCTAGCTGAGGTCATTGCTAGTAGTAGGGCAGTTTTCAATGAAAGAAATTTTAAATCAGTTGAAAAAGCTGGTTCAAAGGGCGGCAGTGTAAGCTTTTCCAGGACAAAGTTGAGATCCCAAGTAGGTGTTGGAGCTCTCCTTGGTGGTCTTAAGTTTCTAGCCCCCCCGAGGTACTGTCTTAGGAGTGGGTGTGAAAATGAAGGAGGATCTGTGCTGTAATGAGCTGAAATTGCTGAGGCGTGGATCTTAATATAATGTCCTTTGTGTAACATCTCAGTTAAATATTGTAGAATCTGAGGAATGTTCGGCTCCAGGGGATTTAGGCCTTTAGACTGGTTCCAGGCGCAAAATCTTTTCCATTTGTCTGAATAGGTTTTCCTGGTGCTGGGCCTCCTGGCCTCCAGAATGACATCCATAACAGCTTTGGATAAAGGTGTTGGCTGGTTGTTTAGGTAATTTGCCATGCAGCCAGGTTTAAAGTCTTGAGCTGGCTGTGTAGAATCAGATTGTCTCGTTGGGTGAGCAGGTGAGGAATTTGTGGCAAAATCCATGGTGGGCCCTGGGCCATGTTCCTTAAAATTGGATACCAATGTTGGCGTGACCAGTCTGGTGCAACGAGAATCATTTGTGGCCTCTCTAATTTGACTTTCAGCAGTACCTTTGCTAGAAGAGGCAGTGGAGGGAAGACATACACTGTTAATGTTTTCCAACTGAATGAGAGGGTGTCCACTTTCCAAGCTAGTGGATGGAAGGTCCTTGTGCAAAATTTTTGAAGTTGGTGGTTGCGGGGGCTTGAAAACAGATCTATGTCTGGGCGTCCCCATTTCTGAGCTATCATTGCAAATACTTGTGGATCTAGTTTCCATTTGTGTGGGTCCATGATGTTTCTGCTTAGGTAGTCTGCCAATGTGTTTTTCTTTGTTAGCAGGAATTGTGCTTGTAATTGAACCTGGTAAGACAGTGCAGTGTTCCACAAGGTCATTGCTTGCCTGCATAGAGGGTAGGAATGTGTGCCCCCTTGCTTATGTACCACATAACTGTGGTGTTGTCTGTCCTTATTAGTAGTTGTCCTGGGTGTAGAAGGTCCTTGAAAGCTGTTAGGGCATTCTGCACTGCTAGCATTTCTTTTTGATTGGTATGCAGGTGTCTCTGATCTGTAGTCCATTTGCCCTGAATGCACTGTCCTGCCATGTGTGCTCCCCAGGCATATTCCGATGGCATCCGTTGTCATAGTTTGCCTGGCTGTGGGTAAGGTGAAAAGCTGACCCTTGTTGAGGTGACATGCCTGTGCCCACCATAGAAACTCCTGTTGAAGGCAGGGAATGAGTGGAATCATCGTTTCCAAGCTGTGGCTGTGCTGAGTTCATACACTTTTCAGGTACCATTGTAATTTCCTCACATGCAGTTTTGCAAATGGTATTAGTAGTATGCAAGATGCCATGAATCCCAAAATCTGCAGAATTTTTCTTGCAGGGAGTTGGGCCTTTGTTGCCATTATTTTGAAATATTGAAACAGCTGTCGTTGTTTGTCTGGCGTGAGATAAGCCATCTGGGCCGTTGTATTCAAGCTGGCACCCAGGAATATTATGTTTTGTGAGGGCACTAGTTTTGATTTCTTTTCGTTTACTGTGTACCTTAGGCAACTTAGAAGGTGTTTGACAAATGCCAGATGCTGTAAAAAAATGTCTTTGCTTTCTGCTTGAGTAAGACAGTCGTCCAGGTATGGGTATATTTGAATTCCTCTGTCTGCAGTATGCAATTACTGGTGCCAGGCATTTTGTGAAGACCCTGGGCGCAGTAAATAAGCCAAAGGGCAGTGCAGAGAATTGATAATGCATTGAATCTGCAATGAAGCGGAGGTATCTTCTGCAATTTTGTCTGATAGGGACATGCAGGTATGCCTCCTTGATGTCCAAAGTGACTAGCCAAGCATTCTTGCCCAGCATGGGAAGAAGCTGCTGTAGTGTTAGCATCTTGAATTTTGGCACTTGCAGGTAGGTGTTCAGAATTGAAAGATCCAGAATGGGTCTCCATGCTTTGTCCTTTCTTGGAACTAGGAAGAGTCTTGAGTAAAATCCTTGTCCTTGCTCCTGTGTAGGTACCTGTTGAATGGCTCTCATGTTCATGAGGGCTGTAATTTGTTTTTGTGCCTCTGCCCATTGATTTGGTGGCAGGTTTGGCATTCCTTTGATCCTTGGTAAGGTATGAAAGTGGAATCTGTATCCTTGAGAGACAATGTTTAGAACCCATTTGTCTTTTGTGATGATGTGCCAGTTGTCTGCAAAAAATGCTAGTTTTCCTCCCAAGGGTGTTGCCAGGAGAGATTTGCTTGGTAGTTTGAGGACAGAGTCATTGTGTCTGCCTTCTGCTAGCTTGGGGCCTGTCTTCTCCTCCTTTCTGGGTAGCAGAACCCCATTGGTGAGGTTTGTACGGGCCCTGTGACTGACCTCTGCCCCTTGGGTATCTGTATTTGCTGCTCTGTGATCTGTCTGAAGCTGGAAAGGACCAATTTTTTGTTGGCTAATTTCTGCTGAAGCGAGGGGATTGTACCTGCAAGAAATCCTTGACCGTTTGCATAGATTTAGCCTTATCCTCCATTTTCTTTAAAACCTCTTCTGCTTTGATACCAAATAATACATCTTGTTGTAAAGGTGCACCTAATAATTTTGCTTTAACATGGTCAGAGAGGGTTTTCTCTTTTAACCAAGCATGTCTACGAATGACAGAGCCAGTAACATCTGCTCTACAGGATGCTTCCAATTAATCAAATCCGCATTGTAAAGTACGCTTGCCCACCTGTTCAGTTGCATGCAACAGATCCTGCATTTCCTTGAATTCAGGCTGTTCTGAATGTGTGCTCACTTTTTGTTTTAACTGAGACATCAGGAATTGTTGATATTTCAACACGTGAAACTGACAATTTAATGCTCTCATAGCCAGAGTTGCAGAGGTGTATATTTTCTTTCCCCATCTACCTAGGGCTCTGGAATCTCTTTCAGAGGGCACAGGATTTTTAGCCATAGAAGCTTTTGCTCCCTTAGGACCCTGGGATATGGTTTCTGGGTCAGCTATAGGGCTTTTATAAAGGAATTTGTGTGAGTCAGGTACTCTGTAGTATCTGTCTGGTTTGGCTGGAGCAGGATGTAGGGAGTCTGAATTTAAACTAGACTCCAAGTAGACATCATTCACAATATCTAAAACAGGAGGGATAGCAAGAGGTCTGTGCTGGGGTAATAAAAGGAACTCTCGGAGCCTTTTCTTAGAATCTGAGTAATCCTGGCCTTCCCAGTGGAAATGTTCCCTCATGGTATGTAATGTTTCCCCAAAGGAGTAGTCTTCATGGGGAGATGCTGAGGGAATAGAGTCTTCAGCATCAGAATCCTCATAAGGTGGAAAAGTGTAATCCTGTTCCTCAGAAGAATCTGAAGAGAGAGAAACCTGGTCAGAGGATGCATAATCCTCCCCTTGTCTTGGTCTTTTATCAGGAGGGGGATGGGAACCCTTGATAAGGGTAATTAAATCTTCAGCCATCTTAAGCATCTGTTTCTTCGGCATGGGGCCTTGACCTGTAGACTGATGAACAGTTTTCTTAGGCTTTAAAGGAGTTTTAAGCTTAGCATAAGATTTAATGGTGAGTGTAGTCGGTCTGAAGACACCTTCTGCAACCGAAGGTGTTTCCTCTGCACCGGTGTCTAATTCTGCTCCAGTGTCGGTAGATGGCTGCTTCAGCCTAGTAGACTCCACTTGGGAGTCGGCAACTGTCTGGAGTTCCAGCTCTGCTGCTTAGGCGCCTCACTGAAAACCGGAGAACCGGCGACAGGCCCAGCTGAGGCCTCGGGGTCTGGCTTATTCCTAGGCTGCCTGTCCTTATCCTTGTGTTTTTTATGAATTGCGGTCATCGGCCGCTCCGACGGCATGATATAATTAAATTTCCTACCAAAATACTGCTGTGCGAAGACAAAACAGAGTTTGATAGTGCGTTTATTAAACCTAGCGCAAAACCGACAACCTGTGACGTCGTGGTCTGGGCCTAGGCAAGGAATACAATAGGAATGGAAGTCCTTATGAGGTATTTGCTTCCCACAAGAAATGCAATTGTTAACTTTTTCTGACATTGGACTGAGGCAAGAAAATGTTCCCCAACGGGGTACTTAGCTTTATTGAAGACTTCGGACTGAAATTCAAATCGAAAATCTCAGGTGTTGGCCGACCGGCACTTGCGAACTGCTTCTGCTTCGGGCACCGCATGGCAAGAAAGACTGAAGAAAATGGCGTTGGATGCCTCTTATATACCCCTGGTGCACTGACGTCAGGGAAGAAGCAACAGCAACCGACGCCGGACCAAGACTTTCGAATTCGGGCTGACTGCGGAACCACCTGACGGCAGGATAACCCAAGTGTGATGACTGCAGCAGGGTAACACTATGAACATTCCCATCCCCATGATTTGTTTTAATTCTACTCAGACTGCTAGCACGGTGTTTACCAAGATGGCTGTGTGATACTTAAGCTCCAAACTAGTGCAACTGACAATCCATCTGACAGGCTAAAACAAGTTTCCACCCAAGAATTACAAAGTCATAACAGTTGGTGTGTGTCAGTATACCTTCTGAAAAGTATAACACAATAAATTCATGGGAAATGTGAATTCTCTGGCACACTGCACCAAAGGCCA
The DNA here is from genome assembly GCF_019279795.1 of Protopterus annectens. Classification (NCBI taxonomy): domain Eukaryota; kingdom Metazoa; phylum Chordata; order Ceratodontiformes; family Protopteridae; genus Protopterus; species Protopterus annectens. The sequence continues at coordinate 1,271,076,187 of NC_056728.1, forward strand.
TAAGGTGATACTACCAGATTTATAATGAGAAAGTGTGATCACACAAATGTGTGGCAGAGTCTGCTGAAAGACATGTTGAACCTCTACACTATAAACTCACACACATGGAATCCGCTCAGGCAAGCCGACCAGTAGTACACCAACACCATACACAGGTCAAATAAATCCAAAGTGCATTTAATATACTATAACATAGAATTTAAACACATAAAAAAGCTTTTTGGTGAATTGAATAAATCAACTTCCTCAGAAAAAAGCCTACACAGGAAACAGGGGTTTAAATTTCCCTCCACCTAGTCACATGATTGCTAGACAAACTTTGAAAGGTTGCCTGCATAGTGGAACACTCACAAGCTCCTCCCCAGTTTTACAAACTTTTAAAGTGGTACATTCTTTATGTTACAATTTCATACTGCCAGATAGCAACAGCAAACCAGTCAAAAAATAGGTCCTACTTTACAAACATTTAAGCATCAATAAAATGAATAAGTAAATAAATAAAACAAAGCAATGTGCCTAATTTACTTAACCCATTGCTTTGTGGATATAGCAAAATTTATCACAAATTAGAAACTAAAAAAATCAAATGACACATTAAAAATTGGTAAACCCATAAAAGTCATCTGTATGTATATGTTTAAACAATATTACATAGTCCTAATGTTTTAAATATGAAAACTCTGCTATAAAAATATTTGTAATTAATATAATTAAGTCCTTAGAGTTTTATAGGTTCATAGGTTCATACTAGGCTATCTGCCCAAGGGCATTTATAAGCCTAGCCCATAGTTATTTGGCTTTCGCCACCCCTTTAGTTTGAATAAAACTATGCCCATTATTTTGCTGCGACTCTGTCAAGCAGTGACACTGAAGTAATCCCTGGGGTATATCTGCGATCCCCCATCCATTGGTCAAGATTCCTCTTGAACAAGGCCAGCGAGGTGCTCTGCCTCACATGTACCGGGATTTTGTTCCACAGCATAGGGAGTCTCTGGGTGATGAATCTGTCCCTCCAGCATGTTCTATTAATAACCGTGTCAAGGTTTAAGTCTCCCGCCCTTGTGGTTCTGAGGGATCTAGATTTTTTGAGGTGAAGCTTATTCATCAAATCAGGGTTGGACATGGCCTTATATGTCAGGCACAGGTCACCTCTGAGCAAGCGGTATGAGACTGAATAGAGCTGGAGTTCTTTCAGTCGGGCAGCATAAGACATATTTTTGAGTTTCAGCGGAAAAGAACACCATTTTAAGGTCGGCAGACAACCAACAGTGTCTCATTTTTACTTCATTACCACACATTTTTACCTTAGCTTTTATTGGTACATGACCTGAATTAATTATTAGATTATCGGTCGAAGCTTTCAATTAAATGCTCCTGTGAATGTGTAACTTCTATCTACTCTAGCCCATTTATTGCACCTTGGGGAATAATATGTAAATTCTGTCAGAGTTGCCATTACTGAATTCACATCCTCCACACCAAATATTTTCATAAATAAATAATGAAAGCATCTATTTTTCCACACTTTTGTTGTCTGAGTTGATATATTCCTCATTGCTTCACTTATTTTAATCACCTCTGAGTACATTTGATTTATTTTTTCCTCTAAATTACAGAGATCCTCTCTTGAACCAAAGCTGAAGCTTGAACTGCTTTTTGACGAACTGCTGCAAAATCCTTCCCAGACAGTGTTTTCCTTCACCTATTCTGGTTGATTTTCTTTCAGTTTTGTCTTTACTGGTATCCAAGGCAGTGTGCTTGCTACCCAGTAACTGAATTGCACCCAAAACAGTTTCAATGGCACACCTTTTTCTCAATTTCTGTTTTCACACTGGGAGAGCAGAAATTAAGCTGTTGATCAATGTGCAGCCATCATGGAAGTCCCCCAGTGTTGTAAAACATTCTGAGACAGTTTCAAAATTAAAGATAAAACAAAGGCTATAGTCATAAATTATGTAAACACACACAAATTAATTCAGCAATACCTATATTTATGGGGACATACGATGAAATACTTAGGAATATGGATTAAAAAGGCCACGTTATAGCAGCTAATGAGCTGTGGCAGAAACTAAAAAGAAAATACAAAACTGAGGAAATGTAAGCTCTTGTTTATGGATAAAGATAATAAGAAACAAGCAATAAAAATATTTTAGTGCCTTTAGTTTTCTATGAACATCAGGCATATTTTTATCAACCACGGGAGAAGTTGTGGGCAATAATTAATAACAAGTTGAAGAAATTTACCTAGGAGGGGAGGAAGGCAAGAGTTAAGGGGGAATAGAATAGAATAAGGTGGTTTAGGATTACCTGATTTTACATAACAGTTAAGGCTCATACATATAACACAAGCAGAAGCTTATAATTCAACGTGGAAAGCAATGATGATGTTGAAGCAGGGGGAGTTCAAGAAATAAGGAGACAACGGGATACTGGATGCAAATCCAGGAGGAGAATAAATATAATATTCTGTATGGCTATTATAAAATAGCAGGAAGTATTTTAAGAACTATACAAACAAGAATAGAGAGAGGAGATTTTGCCAATATAAATCATTGCAAGAAGGGGTACAGAAAATAGGAAAGAATGCAGGAATTTACTCTAATAAAACTGGCAAAAGAACTAAGGTATTGGGAGCAAATAACTAGATAGGGAAAGCTAATAGAGTGGGATGAGGCCAAGAAGGCATCTGGAAAGCAGGCCAGAGACTGGTCTCTCTACTGGGTTTCACAGAGTATTGGTAAAGAGAAATGGATAGGGGAATCCCAAGTTAAATACCCCGTATGGAAGAGTTTTCAGTAGAACCTGCTGTTAAAAAAGGGTTAGCAAGGCATATAAAATGCTGCATGTTAACTAGACTCAATCAGAGGAGGTGAGAAAAGATGAGGAAGAGAGAATGGAAATGCAACTTACAAAGGACAATGGGAAGACATATGTATGTCTCCCAAGTACACAACAAAGTAACGAAGGTTTAGGATTTTTGCTTCAGGTGCTTGCATAGATATTTTTATACCCCAAGCAGACTTCAAAGAATTTTCCTCAGGTAGCTAGCAAATGATGGAGGTGTGATGGGTATGAAAGAGGAAAGTAGTAATGTATGTTTTGGCAGTGTAATGAGTCTTTACAGAGTACTCTGTCAGAAACACTGGGGGAGCAAATGGCTGTAACTAAAGAAATTATTCTTTTATGCTAGGACACAGGATCTGAATTGCTAAGACAAAGTAAGGCCTTGTCACATTTAATTCTGTTGGCTACCAAAAAAGCAATTACTAGAAAATCGAAATCTACACCAACTGCATTTGAAGTACTGAATATAAGTGATCCAAGAACTGGAAAAGCAATTTTTTTTAAAAAAGGAAAGGAACACAGTGCATAGAAATTAATGGAAATTATCAAACAATACATGCAGAATAATGTTCAGGAGGAGGACTGAGGTGCGCAGAAAGACAGAAATTGAGCAACTTATGTAATGTTGGACTGATGACAGTTGTACATAAAGAAAACAAAAATGCATGTAAATGGAAAAATGTCAATATGGTTTGTTTTTTCTTTTCTATTACTGTAGGTTTGCCTCTCTCCTAAGTGATAATAACGGTGTTTAAAAATCATATAATATTTGGGTAAAAGTGTGGACAAAAGGCATACTAGACACAGAATCAAAATCTATAAAAAAGTGTACAGAACAGGTGGCAGATCTAGTAGAATGGGCTTTAACAAGACCTTGAAGATGTTTGCTATGACAGGAGTAACAAAAGGAAATGGCAAGTACCAACATCCTAGAAGAAAGCAGTGGCAGCTGTAATACCTAGAGGGTAAAGATCCAGCAGATCCAGCTTCATACAGGCCCATTTCAATACTAAACCACGATTATAAAGTGCTCATGTCTACAGTGGCTAAAGGAATGTCAAAAGTAATACCAAAATTGGTAGCTTTGGATCAATACGGTTTTGTGGAGGGGAGGCAAAAGTACAGTTGTGTACACTTACCATAAATGAAGATGTTCGAGTGTATTCACTGTTGTAGTCATTACATTTGGGTAATCTGCTGGCAGGTTGCCCTCAGTCAGCCTGATTAACAAAGTCTTGGGTCCTGCGTCGGTTGCTGTCCCTTCTCCCATGATGTCAGGGTTATAAAACATGCAGCCGACGCCATTACATCAGTTTTTCTTGCTCCAGATGTCAGGTACCCCCCAAATGGAGAGCAAATAAAATTAAAAAACATAAAAATATACCTCCAACCAAAAGCAAATACACCAAAAAGGCTTTAAAGCATAGTAAAAGAAAGTAGAGGTATAGCCAGAGAAAAACAGGGGGCTGGAGGGAGGGTAACCAGGACTGCAACAGTGAATACACTTGAACATCTACATTTATGGTAAGTGTACACAACTGTACTATGTTCTTCGTGTTTCACTGTTGCAGTCATTACATTTGGGTAGATTCCCAAAGCTATGGTTGGGAGGAGGAATTAAAACAGCATTAGGACCAGCTATAAGGCCCTGCAAGACAGCAGTGGCAAAGCCAACTCTGGAGTTAGAGAAAATTGGTAAATGATAATGCTTGGTGAAAGTATGTACAGAACTCCAGGTAGCAGCTTCTAGAATATCCCTGGTAGGAACACCTCTGAGAAAGGCTTCAGAAGTAGATGCAGCCCTCGTAGAGTGAGATCTGATCCCCTGGGGGATATGTTTTCCATGGTGCTTATAGCAGAAATGAATACAATGGCTTATCCATTTAGAAATGGTTTGTTTTGAAATAGCCTTCCCCTCTGCCCCAGCAGCAAATGCTACTAGCAATTGCTCAGATTTTCTTCGAAATTTAGTTCTGTCCAAGTAGAATCTAGGTTGTCTGGGCACATCCAAGGAATGCAGAATTCATTCCCCTTTGTTCTGTGGATTGGGAAAGAAGGCTGGCAAATTAATGGACTGATTAAGAGCCACAATGGAAACCACCTTGGGCATGAAGGATGGATTGGTCCTCAGAGGTACCCTGTCCGCATGAAAGATGATGAAAGGCTCCACTGCCATAAGGGCCTGTAATTCAGATATCCTTCTAGCTGAAGTGATTGCTAAAAGCAAGGCTGTTTTCCAAGAAAGAAATTTTAAGTCTGCAGTAGCAGCTGGCTCGAAAGGAGGTCGAGTGAGCTTCTCCAAAACAAAGTTAAGGTCCCAGGCAGGGTAGGAGCTTTCCTGGGTGGTCTCATGTTCTTAGTCCCTCTGAGATACTGCTTGAGCAGGGGATGAGAAAAGAGGGGTGGTTCTGTGTTAAAGTGAGCTGAAATAGCTGAAGCGTAGATTTTAATAGAGGAAAAAGACAGGCCCTTGTGAAGCATCTCAGTTACGTATTGCAAAATCTGAGGTAAACTGGGTGCGGCTGTGCTCAACCCTAAAGATTGGTTCCAGGCACAGAATCTTTTTCATTTGTCAGCATAAGATTTTCTAGTACTAGGTCTTCCCGCCTCCAAGATGACATCCATCACAGGTTTGCTGAAGGATGCTAAGGGTAAATTTAAGTGATTAGCCAGGTTGCAAGGTTCAATGTTGGAAGCTGAGGGTGCAGAATTGGGTTCTCCTGCTGAGACAGCAAGGAAGGTCTCTGAGGCAGGTGCCATGGAGACATTTGTGACACTGCGCAGGAGTGGGTACCAGTGTTGGAGTAGCCAGTCTGGAGCAATCAAAATCATTCTTGGTTAGTCCTGCTCGACTTTTAGCAGAACTCTGGAGAGCAGAGGCAGAGGGGGAAAGGCGTAGACCGATAGGTTTTTCCAGCTGAAGGACAGAGCATCCACTTTACAGGCTTTTTTGTGGGGAGTCCTTGTGCAAAACTTGTCCAACTGGTAGTTCTGGGGGGAGGCAAATAGGTCTATGTCTGGGCTCCCCCATTTCTGAGTCAACATGTTGAAATTCCGTGGTTCCAGTTTCCACTCGTGTGGGTCCATGAGATTTCTGCTTAGTCCGTCTGCCAGTGTATTCAATTTTCCTGGCAGAAATTGAGCTTGTAGGTGCACTTGGTAGCTCAAGGCTGTGTTCCACAATGCCATGGCTAATCTGCAAAGGGGGTAGGAATGTGTAGCCACCTGCTTGTTTATGCACCACATAACCGTGGTGTTGTCCGTCTTTACCATTAGTTGTCCTGGAAGAATGCAGTCCTTGAAGGCTGTCAGAACATTCTGTACAGCTAACATTTCTTTTTGATTGATATGTAGGTGCATTTGATTTGGGTTCCATTTGCCCTGAATGCACTTCCCTGCCAAGTGAGCCCCCCATGCATAGTCTGCTGCATCTGTAGCTAGGGTTTGGGCGGCAGGGGGTAGTGTGAATGGCAGTCCCTTGTTTTAGTGGCAGGCCTCTGCCCACCATAGGAACTCCAGGCGTAGGCAAGGTATGACAGGGATCATTGTTTCCAGGCTGTGACAATGTTGACTCCATAGACTTTTTAAGTACCACTGTAGTGGAATTAGAAGAATGCAGGAGGCCATGAACCCCAAGGCTTGCAGTATTGGCCTTGCAGATAGCAGCATTTTTGTGGCCACTTGTTTAAAGTAAGTTACCAAGTGAATTTGCTTTTCTGGCGTGAGAAAGCCATCTGGGAAGTTGTATTCAAGCTTGCACCCAGGAATGTAATCTGTTGAAAGGGTACCAGTTGTGATTTATTTTCGTTTCTGGTGTATCCCAGACAAGTTAGAACCTTTTTTTTACAAATGCCAGATGATTTAGAAGTATGCCCTGGTTTTCTGCCTGAATTAGGCAATCGTCCAGGTATGGATATATTTGAATATTTCTTTGCCTGCAAAATGCAACTACTGGAACCAGGCACTTTGTGAATACCCTGGGTGCAGCAGACAAGCCAAAGGGCAGTGCAGAAAACTGATAATGCAAGTAGCCTGCTTTGAAGCGTAGGTATCTTCTGCAAGATTCCCTGATTGGGATGTGCAGGTATGCTTCTTTTAAATCTAGAGTTGCCAACCAGGCACCTTTGCCTAGCATAGGAAGTAACTGAAGAGTCAGCACCTTGAATGTTGGAATGTCCAAAAAGGTGTTTAGAGTAGACAGGCCCAGAATTGGATGCCATGATTTGTCTTTTCAGGGTACCAGGAAAAGCCTGGAATAGACACCTTGTTCCTTTTCCTCTTCTGGTACCGGTTGAATAGCCCCCATGTTTAAGAGGGAAAGTACTTGCTTCTGAGCCTCTTCCCACTGATTTGGGGGCAGGTCTGGCCACCTGTTTGGCGTTGGCAATGTGTGGAAATGAAATCTGTATCCCTGGGACACTATTTTTAAAACCCATTTGTCCTGGGTTATGAGTTCCCAGTTTTTTGCATGAAGAGCAATCTTTCCCCCAAAAGGGGCGGCTAAAAGGTAAGTTCTTGGAAAATTTAAAGGAAAGTCATCGAGACTGTTTACGATAAAGGGGTGTCTTATTTCCAGATTTGGAATTGGAGGCCCTCCATTGCTTAGTTCCGAGAGTCCCCTGGGACTGAAACCTGGTGTTTTGGTGTCTCTGGGTTTGGCTTGAGAGGATCTGGAAGGAGCTGGAAAGGACCAATTCTTAGTAGGCCAGTGCCTACTAAATCCTGGAGGTTGCACTTGTAAGAAATCTTTTACAGTTTGCATAGATTTAGCTTGATCTTCCATCTTTTTTAGAACTTCTTCAGCCTTACTGCCAAACAGGCGTTCCTGATTTAAAGGAGCATCCAACAATTTTAACATGATCAGGCAGATATTGCTCATTAAGCCAAGCATGCCTTCTAAGCACAGATCCAGTAACAGCAGCCCTGCAGGAGGCCTTTAACGAATCAAAACCACATTGCAAAGTATGTTTTCCAACTTGTTCAGCAGAATGCAATAAATCCTGTACATCTTTATTTTCCACAAAGTCAGAAATCATCATCATTTTCTGTTTAAGCAGTCCAATAATATGCTGTTGATATTTTAACATATGAAATTGGCAATTTAAAGCCCTGACTGCCAAGGTTGCAGAAGTATATTTTACCCCATCTATCCAGCGCCCTGGAGCCTCTATCAGAAGGGGTAGGATTTTTAGCAGTAGAAGCCTTAATGCCCTTGGGCCACTAAGAAACGGTTTCTGGATCTGCAACAGGATTTTTGAAAAGGGACCTGGAGTCAGGAACCCTGTAGTATCGGTCAGGTTTACTAGGAGCTGGAGGCAGGGTATCATGGGTCATACGGATTCCGAAAACACATCATCAACAATGTCTAGTACAGGAAGTATAGACAAAGGCCTATGCTGAGGTAGAAGAAGGAAATCCCTAAGCCTCTTTTTTGAATCAGAAAATTCCTGACTTTCCCAGTGGAAATGCTTCCTTAAGGTATGTAAAGTTTCCCCAAAAGAAAAGTCCTTGGGGGGGAAGCAGAGGGAATGGAATCCTCTGCATCAGAATCCTCATAAGTAGGTATGGACAAATCCAGGTCATTAGAAGAGTCCGAAGAAACAGAGTCCTGATCAGTAGATCCATTGTCAAGCTCAGCCCTAGGCCTCTTAGAAGGGTGGGGGGGTGACTACCCCTGATTAGAGTAATTAGATCTTCAGCCATTTTGATAATTTGTTTTTTAGGCATAGGGGCCTGAACATGTGGCCTGGGCATCAGTTTTTTAGACATAGATCGAGATTTAGGCCTTAGTATTGCAGGTGGAGTCTGTTTAATATGCAAGTCTGTAGGCCTGAATACACCCTCAGAAGCTGGTGCCTGCACAGTGGCTCCAGACCCATCCAAGGTAGAGACATCCACAGGTTCCATAGGTGAAGCATCTCGCGGCATACAGGATTCAGAATGGGTCTCAGTAGAGGCCTGCAAATCAGAAGTAGCGGTTATCAGGGGCTGCGAAAGCACCTTACTGAGTACCGGCGAACTGGCGACTGGCTTAGGAGAAGTTTCGGCAGTTTTGGACCTCAACGGTCTATCTCTGTCTTTATCTTTGCGTTTTTTCGGAATCCCAGTAGTCGGATGGCTAACCGACGACATTTCTGGATAATTAAACCGAGAACCGAATTATTTAGAGGCAAAAATGTATCGACGACGGATAGTGCGCTGATTAAATAAAGCACAAAACCGACAGCAAGGTAAGTCGTGGCCAGGGCCTAGGCAAGGAATACAGTACAAATAAAAATCTTTATGAGGTATTTGCTTTCCACAAGTAATGCAATTATTAACTTTTACTGACATCGGTAAGGAGCAAGAAAAAGTTTCCCCAACGGGGTACTTAGCTTTAAGTTGAAGACTTCGGTTCTGAAACTCGAAAACGAAAATTTCAGGAGTCAGCTGACCGGCACTTGTGAACTGCTTCTGCTTCGGACACCGCACGGCAAGAAAGACTGATGTAATGACGTTGGCTGCATGTTTTATACCCCTGACAACCTGATGTCATGGAAGAAGGGACAGCAACCGATGCAGGACCCAAGACTTTGTAAATCAGGCCAACTGAGGGCAACCTGCCAACAGATTACCCAAATGTAATGACTGCAACAGTGAAACACGAAGAACATCATCTGACAACATTAACAGAGCACTCATGATCCATATGGAAGCAGAATGTAAAAAAAATACTACTGTTGGTGGATCTTGATGCAGAGAAAGCATTTGACAAAATAAGTTGGGAATTTATGAGCAGAGCAATGGAAGTATTTGCACTTCCTGAAAAAAATTATAAGGCTGACGAGGAAGATACAACAGTGACTGGAGGGGAAAATTAAAGTGGGAGGGGGCCTTTCTGATAAATTCTGCATGAGCAGGGGAAAGTACAGTTGTCTACACTTACCATAAATGTAGATGTTCAAGTGTATTCACTGTTGCAGTCATCACATTTGTGTTATCTGCCTGCAGGTAGCACTCAGCCGGCCTGAATACCAGAGTCTTCAGATTTCTGCGTTTGATGCGGTCGCTTCTTCCGTGACGTCAGGTCGTCAGGGGTACAAAACAAGCAGCCGACGCCACTACATCAATTTTCTTGCCCCAGATGTCAGGTGCCTCCACAATAGGAAGCAATTATATGGTATGGTATATCCCCATCAAAACGCAAATACACATGAAAAAATATATATACCAAACAAGAAGGAAAGTTAGAGCCAAGAGAAGTCAGGGGGCTGGAGGGAGGGTAACCAGGATTGCAACAGTGAATACACTCGAACATCTACATTTATGGTAAGTGTACACAGCTGTACTATGTTCTTCGTGTTTCACTGTTGCAGTCATCACATTTGTGTTGATTCCCAACGCTAAGGAAGGGAGGAGGTAGTTAAAGAGCATTAGGGCCAGCTATCAAGCCCTGCACAACAGGATGCACTGAATGCACTGCCCTGCCATGTGAGCCCCCCATGCATAGTCTGATGAGTCTGTTGTTAGGGTGTGGGCGGCAGGGGGTAGAGTGAAAGGGAGTCCTTTGCTGTTGTAGCAGGCCTCTGCCCACCAAAGGAACTCTGTCCTTAGACAAGGAATTATAGGAATCATTGTTTCCAGGCCCTGAGAATGTTGACACCATAGACTTTTTAGATACCACTGGAGTTTCCTCATATGCAGTCTTGCATATGAAATTAGCATAATGCAAGAGGCCATGAAACCCAGAGCTTGCAGTATTTTCCTTGCAGATAGCTGGGTTTTTGTGGCCAACAGTTTGAAGTAGGTTGTCAAATAAACTTGTTTCTCTGGAGTGAGGAATGACATCTGGGAAGTTGTGTTCAAGCTTGCTCCCAGGAATACAATCTGTTGGCAGGGTACTAGGTGTGATTTATTTTCATTGATGGTATACCCCAGTGAGGTTAGAAGTTTCTTTACAAATGCCAGGTGTTGTAATAGCAATTCCTGGCTCTCTGCCTGAATCAGACAATCGTCCAAGTATGGGTAAATATGAATATTTCTCTGCCTGCAAAATGCAATGGCTGGAGCTAGACACTTTGTGAACACCCTGAGCACAGTAGATAACCAAAGGGAAGTGCAGAGAACTGAAAGTGCATGGAGCCCGCCCTGAAACGTAGGTATTGTCTGCAGGATTCTCTTATTGGGATGTGCAGGTAAGATTCCAGGCATCCTTAGCTAGCGTAGGAAGAAGCTGAAGAGTTAGCATTTTGAATTTTGGAACCACCAGAAAGGTGTTGAGAATACAGAGGTCCAGGATAGGATGCCAGGAGTTTTCTTTTCTGGGTATAAGAAAAAGTCTTGAATAAAAACCTTGTCCCCTTAGTTCTGCTGGGACAGGTTGAATAGCCCTAATACTAAGAGAGAAAACCTGCTGTTGGGCCTCTGCCCACTGATTTGGGGGGAGGTCTGGCCAACCATTTGGGGTTGGTAGGGTGTGGAAGTGGAATCTGTATCCTCGGGAAGCTATGTTCAAAATCCATTTGTCCTGGGTAATGAGTTCCCAGTTTTTTGCATGCAGGGCGAGCTTTCCTCCTAAGGGAGGAAGTAGTTGATCAGCGTCTGGAAGGGTTAAGGTTAAGTCACTGTGCATTTTTCTGTAGGGGGGTGGCTTACTACTCCCTGCTTTGGAAGTGGGAGCCCCCCACTGCTTAGATCTGTGCATAGCCTGAGACTGAAGTCTTGGAGGTCTGCTGTTCCTGGGTTTGGACTGAGAAGGCCTGTAAGGGACAGAAAAGGATCAGTTCTTTGAAGGCCAATGCCTACTGAATCTGGGATGCTGTACTTGTAGAAAATCTTTAACAGTTTGCATAGATTTAGCTTTTTCCTCCATCCTTTGAGGACTTCCTCTGCTTTGTAGTCAAAAAGGCGGTCTTGGTTTAAGGGTGCATCCAGTAATTTAGCTTTAACATGACCTGGCAAGTTTTGTTCCTTAAGCCAAGCGTGCCTTCTAAGTACAGATCCAGTTACAGCAGCCCTGCAAGATGCTTCTAAAGCATCAAAACCACATTGCAAGGTATGTTTACTAACTTGTTCTTCAGAATGCATTAAATCTTGCAAGTATGTGTTTTCAGCACAGTCAGGAATCAATATCATTTTCTGTTTAAGTAGTCCCATAATATGTTGCTGATACTTTGAAACTGGCAATTTAAAGCCCTAATGGCCAAAGTAGCAGAATTGTATATCTTCTTACCCCCATCTGTCTAAGGGTCTAGAATCTCTATCAGAAGGGGTAGGGTTTTTGGCAGCAGTAGCCTTAATGCCTTTTGGTCATTGGGAAATGGTCTCTGGATACGCAGTAGGATTCTTGAAGAGGAACTTGTGACAGTCAGGTACTCTGTAGTACCAGTCAGGTTTTCTGGGAGCTGGAGGTAAAGTGTCTGGGGTAAGGATAGATTCCAAGAAAACATCATCTACAATAGCCAGAACAGGAGGGATACCTAGAGGCCCGTGTTGAGGCAGGAAGAATTCCCCAAGTCTCTTTTTTGGACTCAGAATAGTCCTGGCTTTTCCCAGCGGAAATGCTCCCTAAGGGAATGCAAGGTTTCACCAAAAGAAAAATCTTCTGGAGGGGAAGCCGAGGGAATGGAATCCTCTGCATCACAATCCTCATAAGTAGATAAGGGCAAATCCTGGTAACCAAAAGGAGCAGAGATATCGGTTCCTGATCTGAAGAAACAGAAAGAAAATCTGTTCTAGGTCTCTGAGTGGGAAGGCTGGCTTCCCCTAATTAAGGTAATAAGGTCTTCAGCCATTCTAAGCATTTGTTTTTGAGGTATATGGGCCTGAGTCAGCGGTTTGGTTTTCTAGACATAGTGCGAGATTTAGGCCTGAGGAATTCGGTACTTCTAGATTGAAACAATGCCATCAGTTTGATATGAAAGTCTGTAGGCCTGAATACACCCTCAGAAATCAACATCAATTTCTGTTTCAATAAGCCCATAACATGCTGTTGATATTTAAGCATATGAAACTGGCAGTTTAAGGCCCTAATTGCCAAGGTTGTAGACGTATAAACATTCTTTCCCCATCTATCCAGCGCCCTGGAATCTCTATCAGAGGGGGTAGGATTTTTGGCTGCAGAGGCCTTTACACCTTTGGGACCCTGTGAGATAGTCTCAGCAGCAGGATTTTTGAATAGAAATTTGTGGGAGTCAGGAACCCTGTAATATCTGTCTGGCTTACTAGAAGCCAGAGGGAGGGAATCAGGAGCCATTCATGATTCCAAAAACACATCATCAACAATGTCTAATACAGGAGGTATTGACAAAGGCCTATGCTGAGGAAGAAGGAAATCCCCAAGCCTTTTTTTTTGATTCAGAGAAATCCTGACTTTCCCAATGAAAATGTTTCCTTGAAGTATGCAAGGCTTCTCTAAAAGAATAATCCTCAGGAGGAGATGCAGAAGGGATGGATTCTTCTGCATCTGAATCCTCATAGGGCGGAATAGAAAATTCCTGATCAGAAGAGGAATGAGAAGAAATGGAAACCTGATCAGAAGATTCATAATCAGTGTCTTGCCTAGGCCTCTTAGCAGGAGGGGGGGGGTTGGGAACCCCCGATCAAGGTAATTAAGTCCTCAGCCATTTTGATCATCTGTTTTTTAGGCATAGGGGCCTGAACACATGGCTCATGCACTGGGTTTTTAGACTTAGAAGATGTTTTTGATCTTGTTTTTGCAGCTGGCGTCGATTTTATATAAAAATGTTGAGGCCTGAAAACACCCTCAACAGCCGGTGCCTGCTCAGCGGCTCCGGACCCATCCAAGTGAGAGACATCCGCGGGTTCAATACTCTGAGAATCTTGCGGCATACCAGATTCCGCGTGGGTCTCGGTAGGGGCCTGCGACTCAAAAGTAGCGGGTATCAAGGGCTGCAAAAGCACCTCACTGAGTACTGGCGAACCGGCAACTGGCTTAGGAGAAGCTTTGTCGTCAGTTTTGGACCTCGACGGTCTGTATCTGTCTTTTTTTTTTTGCGTTTTTGTGAACTCTGGTAGCCGGATTGCTAACCAACGACATTTCAGGGTAATTAATCTGGATCCAAAATATTTTGAAGCAAAAATATACAGACGCTTAATAGTGCATTGGTTAAATCTAGCACAAAACCGACAGCAAGGCACATTATGATCTGGGCCTAGGCAAGGAATACAGTACAAATGAAAATCCTTATGAGGTATTTGCTTCCCACAAGTAATGCAATTCTTAACTTTTACTGACATCGGTAAGGAGCAAGAAAAAAAGTTTCCCCAACGGGATACTTAGCTTTAGTTGAAGATTTCGGTTCTAAAACTCGAATGCGAAAATTTCAGAAGTCGGCCGACCGGCACCTGCGAACTGCTTCTGCTTTGGGCACCGGGCGGCAGGAAAGACTGAATAAAATGATATCAGCTGCATGTTTTATACCGCTGATGACCTGACATCATGGAAGAGGAGACAGCAACCGACACAGGACCCAAGACTTTGTTATTCAGGCCGACTGAGGGCAACCTGCCAGCAGATTACCCAAATGTAATGACTGCAACAGTGAAACACGAAGAACATCGCAAGAAGATCTGCCCTTATCTCTAGGACATTGACATGCAACCTGGTCTTGGATGGGGACCACGTGCATTGGACCATCCTTCCTGAGAAATAACCCCCCCAGCTGGGAGGTGACTGTGGTCACTGTGGTTTTGGGAAAGGAAAGAAGAAAGAGATGCCCCTGACTAGAAAGGGCTGGAGTCCAATGAAGAATCCGCATGTGGAGGCGTGCTAAGGGTAATATATTGATTGCGGCCGCCATAGACCCCCAACGCCCACAGTACTGTTTCTGCTGTCAGATCTTGGGCTTCAAGGGCATACAGAATGTGTATATTTAGACTGTGTATCTGTCTGGAGTGACGAAAACTTTCATTTGGATAGTGTCCAAGCGAGCCCCAATGAAGTCTAAGATCTGAACCGGAGGCAGTGATGACTTGTGCAAGTTGATAGTGATGCCCAGTCTTTTCACTAGCAAGAAGAAACAATCCCTGGTTAGGCAAAGTAGATGCTTGGAAGAGGCAGGGAAGAGCCAATTGTCCAGGTAAGGGAAGACCTGAATACCCTGAAGCCTCAGGTGAGCCGCTACTACTGCCCTCATCTTGGTGAACACCCTGGGGGCTGTGGTGAGACCAAATGGAAGGGTTCTGAACTGAACTGATAATGACTGGCTCCTAGCCGGAAGTGGAGAGACCTCAGAGAGCACCTGTCCACCTTGATATGGTAGTACGTGTCCTGGAGGTCTACTGAGCACATCCAATCATTCACCTGCAGGTAGGGCAGGATGGATTGAAGTGTGACCATCCAGAATTTCACCTTGGCTGACAGGTACAAGGTTGATAGATACAGAATGAGTCTTGGGTCCGCCATTTTCTTTGGCACTAAAAAGAACCTGGAATAAATGTCTGATCTAGATTGGTGCACGTGGACAGGTTGGATGACTAGTTTTCTTAGCAGCTTTTCTATCTTTAGTGCTGTTTCCTCTCTTTGAGCGGGTGGAATGTCTGGGAAGTGCTTTTCGGTGGTAGTGGTGGCTCGATGAACAGGATGGAATAACCTCTGGATGGTGTTTGAAATGCCGACACCCTCCCGGCAGAGGTAATGGCAACCAAAAAAGCAGTGGATATAATTTGCAACACTCAATAGTCTGTTGTTACGGACTCCCATGCTGCTGGGTATAGCAATAGGTGCCCTCCGACTGACACTTGAGGGTTGCTGTGTGGTTCTGTCCGAGAACGGATCTCAGGACCAGAAATTTCTTGGACCCCCTCTGCCTCTAGGGTGGCATCTGTCATAACCCCCTCTGCCTCTGGGGGAAGGTGAGTCCTGAGTGTCCCGGGAAAATGCCTGAGACTTTCAGAACCACATCGTCATCATCCTTCGCTGATTCCTGGAAAAGGATCATTGAAGGGAGGAGAAGCGGATCCCAAGGTCTGACAGCGTCTTCCCGCCCTTCTCACTCTGGACCAGAGTCTCTCGAATTGACTTCCCAAAAAGGGAAGAACAGTCGTATGGGGCATTTGTGAAGGACGCCTGGAAGGGTTCCGAGAACTGACAAAGCCGGAGTGAGGCATGGCGCTTGATGGCAATGCCAGTGCCAGCCACCTTGGTGGCTCCCTCCGTCACATGGATGTATTAGCTACTGCCTTGACAGTGGCCATCCAAGCGGAAAACGTCTTCTTGTCCTCCACTGACATGGACTCAGAGGTTGACTCAGCGATTTCCTTGACCAAGTCTCCATACAGCCGAATTACGTGTGCCATATAGTTCAGCGCTCTTAAGGAAAAAGTCACTGAAGTGTACACCTGCTTACCAAAACGGTCCATCGCCCTTTACACTCTGTCAGGAGGATGTACTGTAGAGCTCTCCTGCACAAGCTACTTCTTGGTGGCAGCAACAACAACCATAACAACCAACGGGGACCCCTTATTCCAACAAGCCCTATCTGTAGGGGGGCCAAGGACTTTGTCAGGGTGCTTAGGGATAGACTCCTCCGTGTCCTTCCATGCCCGAGATGTTATCAAGTCCACTAAAGGATCCACAGGAGGGGGCACCCAGGAAGTAGATGGGCCTGTGCTGAATGCCTCAAGGAACACGGACTCATCCGAGGTCAGTTTTTAGGAAGACCACCTTTCCCCCTCTGGCGTAGGAGTTCCATGATGACACCAAAGGAGACATCCTTGGGGTGATCGGGGAACCTTCCTCTTCCTCAAAATCAATGTCTTCGGTGAGTGACTCTGACAGGGAGTCAGAGTGCCTCCTTTTACACATCCGTTTGTGAGGAACCTCCTCAGTGGGTCTCTCTAGGGAGGACTTGCAAACCTCCTGCTGCTCCCTCAGGGGAGCTTCATGAGGCAAACCGGGCACAGGCTGTCCCTGAGATGGCAGGATGGTCAGGGCCATACCCAAAACAGAGGGAGTTGGGGCGGACTCGGAGGACAAGATGGTCAATGGTCTTGGCGAAATTGAGAGAATCCTCTTCACCACGTCAAAGACAAAAGGAGAATGGACATGCTGTGAAGTGCCAGTAGGAGCCATACCCCTCTGACCCGATGGGGGAGTCAGAGCAGAGACTCCAGGAGCTGAGATGCTGAGGGGAAGACTGTGCTCAGACACACTCTGAGCTGACAGCAACCCCTCGGATCCGATGGTGAGGCTACGGCTCCGAGAGCTTGCATCTGATCCAGTCAGATCTGACACACACTCAAGGCAATGGCTGGCATTGAGGTACAAGGTACCGTTGGCGGCGACCCCCTGACCCCAAGGGTCCTCAGATCCAAAGGCTCTGAAACTGAAGGTCGGATCAGAGAAGGAGTGATTGGAGTAAAGAAAGACTGAGTCTTCACTCCGGCGGGAGAGGGGGCAGGCAAGACTCCCATATGGATTTGTGTGCGGATAAACTTCCGCATCATCCTATCCATCTTCACTTTGCTTAGGCTCTGGGTCGAATGGGAAGAGGAGGCCACTGACACTGCCCTGGAGTGTCGATGAGGGGAGGCCCGAACAGGAGACCGGATCCGGGACTCCTCTGGCTCAGAGGAAAACCTGGGAGAGTGGAGCCAGGGAGAACCTGGCCTGGTCGCTGGCTTGAATTTTGGCAGAGGCCACTTCAGAGCTGTGCAGTCAGGTGACCGCTTCTTTGGTCCATCTTTTTTATGCTGCTTCTCTCCTTCCCCTACTTCCCCGGACCTCTTGGCGGGAGTTTGAGTCCCAGAAGCCTGGGAAGGAGAAGAAGCTGATGCCGAGGTAGAAGCCAGGTATGCAGAGGCTGCCATCCCCAAGGAGGGAAATAAGCCCTTTAGAATAAGCTTCTCTCTCCTGTCCTTAAGGGCCTGCGGGTTAAACCCAGCACAGATAGGACAGGGGGTAAGCAGATGAGTAACACCCTGGCATACTACACACTGTTTTTTTTTTAACTGAAGACCAAACGCGGGTAAGGAAGGTAGGGTAGATAATGAATAGAAATCTCTAAAGATAGATAAAAAAGGACCAAAAAAACAACTCACTTACCCAAAAGATTCTCAGAGCTCAGACCTCAGTGCTAGCTGTTTCAGCGGCAAATGAGATCTGAGGGGAGGAAGGAGACAGGTGGTATTATGGGTATGGGGATGAGCTTGGAGTGCGGATCAGATGCTGGTTATGCGGGCGTGCGATATCAGATACAGATCCATAACCCACAGGTTGAAGACCAAATGAAGTCAACTACTTCAGATCAGAAGTTTTGCTGTCTGAAATTGGCATATTTGAAAGCAGCTTACGTGTATCCCCCAAAACAGATAAGCGATATCTAATCATGGAAGTCGGATACTCAATGGTATGGAAGGATGGAGTGGCAGATGTGTACACCTTTTTGCCATACATACCTACCTACGGCACTGCTATCCTTATCACTGGTACAGCATTAGAAGAAAGAAGTAGCTTAGTAGGTTTATCAGACACTAAAGAAATGACAACAGGATATAATGAAGATTCTTGTATAGAGACATATACAACCTGTCAGTTTTTGCGAGTAGGAGGCTGGAATTTTGAGTGATGAAAAGCAGAGACAACGGCATCCTCTAAGGCTTTTAAAACAGGAGAAATGGCAGCAGGTTTAGGAAGTCCCATATACAAAGGATCAGAATATCTGTTTTGGGCATCCAACATCTGCTTAGCATCCCACTGAAAATAATGCATCACCTTTAACATGCTATCCCAATAAGACAGTTGTTCTAATGGAGAATCAGAGGACATTGCATCTTTCTCTTCAGATTCAAAATCTACAGAGGAAATAATATGAAAGAGTATGCCTAGGAATCAGAATCCAAATCTTCTTCAGAAGAGGAATCTCCAAGTCTCTTCAGAGGGGATGATATAGCAGAAGAAACAGATGGGGGGGGGGTGTTAAAGGAGACAACAGCGTTAAAGTATCCCAAAGAAAAATCAAACCACTCCTTCTGAGGATCACTGACTGGCTGTTTAGGAGGAGGTGTATGTTTAGTCTTCTTTTTGGCAGGGATATCACTCTGACCCACATGTACCACAAACAGAGAGCCATGGATGTCTTCCCTTAAATATACTTGAGGAACACCCTCAGGTCTCTCTGAAATAATAAGCCATGACTCCCGCCCCCTTCCAAAGGAAGTCTAAATAATTGTACTGAACCATATGAGAAGTCTGCTTTTTATCTGCCTCTCATAAAGACAACAAAAGCCTCAGATTTCTTCACCTTCCTTTTTCAAGGAAACCATTCTCCCTTTCTCAAGTTCTTTCTCTAGTTAAAGATTTAAAGAAAACAACCAGTTCCTTAGTGTCTTAGGGACAAAAGACCAACAAATACAACAGTCCTTACAATTATGACTGGCTCTTAAATAAAATAAACATTTAGAAAGATTATCACTACAAGGAAATTGCCTCCCATAATCACATTTTCCCTTCTTAGCTGGCATGAAATAAATCATTTTAGTCACAAAATGGGAAGAAAAAAAAGGAAGGCTCTCCAACAAAGAAACTTATCAGCCCACATCAATCATACTGGCACAGACAGTATGTCTGACATATCAAAAATGAAGTCATGTTTAGTCTCTGGGCTGCCAGCAGGGAAGTCTTAAGGTTAATTCATACCCATACAGCCCTTAAATACCGACTAGTTCTCTCGAGCTTTGATTATATGTCTGATGTAAGATGAGACAAGAAGGCAAGCAGGCTCTGGAAGACTGTTTGGACTTGCGGTATCCTGTCATGGATAACCACCTACATTAATATATTGCAACAACGATCCAAGGAAAGAAATCACAAATTACTATTTACCATTTAAATAATACAACCTTTACATATGTGAATGGTAGCATTTTGCACGGAGCACTGAATTTCACAGGCAGACATCAAACTGTTAATAGTGCCAATTCAATGCACAAACCCTTAAACTAGTAAGTAAACAAATCACCAGCCACAAGCATCTGAAAATGAATAATAAAGTTATCTGAAATAAATAAGATTAGAACATTCAACCTGAAAAGTAAGTATGCAAAAAGGAATATTTTTAAACAGAAATTTTACAAATTGAAGTTCAAAAGAAAAATCACATATATCAAACGGAATTAAACGGGTCTTTAGACCTTAAATGATTTTAGCTAAAGGAACATTATGCTGTTACTAGCTTTTAACAGAAACAGCAAAGTTCTTATTGACAGCTGCCTCTCTCTGCATTATTATCTAGACTGGTTTCACTTTTCAAGAAACAGTGCTGATATTCAGTTAACAAGAGACCCGATGACACCTTTGCTGCACTAATGTTTCAATTCTACTTCATCTGACTACATTTTTGTAATGTTTCAGTAGCAAAACACTTTTTTCCTGAATTTCAGTCTTCTAACCAGGTTTTTTTTAGACATCTTTGATGAGTCTAACAAAATTTATGTTCTCTATTTTGCCTGAATCCTTTCTAACAGGAAATACAATTTCAAAGCTGTTATTGTTTGGTAGATAATTTACTCAGTTTATGTCCATGTTGACTTTAAGCTTATGAGTAGCAGTATGTATGCATCCACTGTTCATTCACATTACATTACATTTACCCGAAAGCAACTCAGTAAAAGCCTGTCTAATTTGTGTATTTCAGTGACTAAACCTTCTAGTTTCCCCTTTCATCTCACCCTTCCTCTTTACCTTTCCTTCACCCATCCCACGGCTTCCTGAATACCTCTGTGGATTCCTTCCCTACCACTCATTCTGGCAATCCATTATATGGGTCCACAAGCTTCACTGTGAAAATGTACTTCCAGGGAGTAATCAAGCCCTACCATTTTTTACCTGCACCCCTTCCCCATCCTTCAGTCTCAGAATGATTCCAGTCACATCTGCATTTTATGACCCTGCGCACTATTATGATCACCTTCTCTTCTGACATAACACAAGAACAGCTCAAACACCTCTAGCCTCTGGTCCTATTCTTTCCTCTTCATCCCAAGGATCTTTCCAATAGTTTTCCTCTGAACTACGTCTACTAGTCCTATGCCTTTTTTCTTTTATGTCCTTCAGAACTGCAGAGAGTACTCAAGATATGGCATGACAAGGCCTTGTATAATGGAAGCACTACCTATTGGTTCTGAAATCTCTCCTCATAAGGATACACCTCAGCACTGTTCTATGTTACCACTACCTTCTACTTCGCTCCCAGTGTTCCATTCTGGGTGTGATCAATATCCTGGCCCTGTTCCTGTTCCAAAAGTCATTATTTCCACTCTTTCTAGCTGATACCTACACCAGGGTTGTTGTGGCTTCAGTGAATTACCCTGCACTCGTGTACCCTGAACCACAACTACCACCATTCTGCCCAACTGTTCTGTCTTTCCAGGTCCTTTACTAGACTCTTCACCATCCACCAACTGTTGAACCTAGTTTGTGTCACCAGCAGAGACTGATCCTGTTCTCTGTACCTTCAGATACATCAAGACAAAAACTATGAAGAGTACAAGACCAACACAGACCCCTGAGGTACTCCTCTAATCACTTATTTAACTCCTGACACAGCCCCTCTCATAACAACCCTCTGTGTCCAACCATTTGTTTATTTATGAAGCTATGCAGCTCCCCACCTCTCACGTTTTCCTACAAGTCAACTGTATATGACAGAGTCAAAAGCCTTGCTGATGTCAACTGCAAAATGTCTAATGGTACTCCCTTGTCAAGTTCACCTGTGGCTCTAGAAATTGCTGCTCTCTAAAAATTATATAAACATTCCCTCTTAGGATTCTCTCCATAATTTCTTTTACTATAATATTGTTATAACAAGCCTGCAGTTCCTCAGATTTTTATGCATCCCTCTCCATAAAAGGGTAACAAAACTGTTGTTTTCTAGTCTTCTGAAATTCTATACCACACAATGACCTGTTGAAGATTTCATTGGGGGGGGGGGGGTCTGCCAACAGACCAGTTCGTTTTCTGAGGACTTTGGAAAGCAGCCCATCTGGTCCTGGGGTACCAGCCTTTCTGAACATACCAGTTCACTCTGAATATCCTGCCCATTCTGTCCTGTCTTCCAACAAACATGACCCCTTCCTCCTCTTCCTGGACAGACCAGTTCTGTCCCTCCCTTACTTATTTCTACAATATAAATTTAAAAAAAAAAACTTTTGCTTCCCTTTTTTATGCCTTCTGCTAACTTCATTTCAGTTTAACCTCCATTCTGCTAACTCCCCTTCGGTTTAACCTTTGCAGTCTTTATCCTCCTTTTTGCCTTTTTGCTAACCTCCCCTGTACTATGCCTCCAGAAATCTCCCCCGCCCTCCATCTTTTGTAGAACCTAACGTCACATTCTTAGACAGTCACATATATCTGCACTTTTGTGTCTTCCTCACACCTTTGTCCACAGTCCTAAGTACTCCATATTTCTGACCCATTGCCAGAAGCTATACTTCTTTTTAACAAAAATTCTGGTTTTCCATTACTACTAGGAAGGAAGAGTGATACAGTGACTAATGCTGCTGCACTGTAGAGCTAGTTTCACCAGTATGGTTCTCAGCTGGGGTGCTTCCTGCAAAGAGTCTGCATAGCCTTCCCATTTCTTAGTGGGTTTTTGAAAGGTGCTGCAGTTTCCTCACACTTCCCAAAGATGAATCACAGGTATATTACTGATCTTTCATGTTATGTGTAGGTATATGTACAATGTGTAAGGGTATGTTCTAGGATGGGAAGCAGTTCAAGATAAGTTTATCTGCATTACACACAGAGTGAAAGGACAAGCTGCAGCTCCCACACAACCATGAAATGATTAGACAGGTTTCAAGAGAGTGGTTAAATGAATAAAATAATTACTGCTAATGTCAGCGTCCAACACATCACCTGTTGTAAATTTACCAGTAAGCAGAAAATTTCTAGAAGCTCTATGAATCTACAGATTTTGATCAGTATAAACATATTTTTATGACATTATCAATACACATTTTTTCTTTAAGTACAGCTATCAATTTAACTAGGAATTCAAACCACAGCTTTGACAGCACAGACTTGCAACTTCTATCTTAATTCATCTTATAGGCTCTGTTCCATAGTTTATTTTTTTTTCAAAACAGTTTTATTAGAATTAAAATTAAAAAATAAATAAGTACATTAGAAATGAACAATTTTCAAACAGATAAATAGTAATACAACAAACAGAAAAAAAACTATATACAAAGACATTCTCAACAATTATAAATTGATTAAATAATTACTTTTGTAATAAATTGTAGACTTTTTTCCATATATTGCATTTAACAGTATTTCGAGGAAATCTTGATTTGATAGTTAAATATTCCATATTACAGACTTCCAGAAGCAAAGATTTGAATTCTTGAATCAAGGGAGTAGTATTGGATTTCCAGTTTCTTGTAATTATTTTTCTGGCAACTGATAATATAGTCTAGACTAAAGATTGATTAACTTTGCTTATACAATTAGGTACAGGAGTATTGAAAATAACAAGTGACTTGGTGAGAGTAAAATTATCTGTGAAGATAACTTGTAAAAAGGAATTAACATTTTTCCAAAATTCATTTAAAATTACACAATCATATACCATGTGAGCCCATTCTGCATTTACTTCTATATTACATCTCCAACAGTTGACATTACTTGTATTAAATTTACTAAGAGAGAACGAGGTAATAAAAGATCTGTGGAAATATCTCCAAGTAAAAAGTTCCCATTTCAATGATGAGGTGGTAAAACTAGCTGATTGTAATATGTTTATTTTATCATCTTCTGTAGGAGGATGATTATTAATTAAAGTAAAGTAATTCCAATTGGTATCTGAAACAGCTTCCATGTCAAGTTTAATTAGTTTATATATGTGAGATAATACGTTTTTGGTAGGAGATTTATGTTGTATAGATAAAACCATATATTGAATAATCTTAGGTATTGCATTCTTGGTTGTAAAAGACATAGTATCGAACTTATTTAAAATATATTTCCTTGCTTCATGTAAGTCCAACCACAAAAGAGAGACATCCTCATATTCATTTTTAAGTATGTTAATAGATTTTAAGTCATTATCTGACATCATGTGAAACCAAAGTATTATTTTTTTATCTTTAAATTAACACATTTTTGAGTAATCAGAGGAAAATATAACACTGTGTGTAGGCTATTGGAAATAAAAGAAATAACCAAATCTTTAAAATTATTAAATTGAAACATTAAATTTATGAAAAATCTCAACAAAAGAGTTATATAATTTGATTTAAAATTCTGAGCATTACTAAAAGTAATGTATTCTTTTAAAACCCATATTAAAGTATTATTTAACAGGTCTATTTTCTGGGATCTGTTATTTATTGCTTTACAAGCTAAAATTTCTAGAATTTGTTTTCCATTTGGCTGAATATTGTGGATCTATAAGAAGAGAAATAGTTTTAACCATTGATGAGATTGCATACATTTCTAAATTCGGGATGGCTATACCTCCATTATTCCAATTTTTCATATGGGTGGGACCAAGCTATTATGGATTTGGTCGGATACCATAAAAATGTATGCATCACAGAATTGAAATTTTTAATAACATAAGTAGGAGGGGGTAAGGAGATTGATTGAATAATATACAAAATTTTGGGTAGAAAGATCATCTTAATTATTAAAAGTTTCTCATCCATTGAGAATGGAATCTTATTCATTTCTGAGTAAGGTTCTCTATTATCTTTAGACTTTTATTATAGTTTACTTGAACAATATCTTTAATACTTTTAGTAAACACAATACCCAAATAACATATTTCTTCCGATTGTGTTATACATTTTTTATAATCATCCTGTAAATCAAATTTCTTAGGGCCAATTATTAGTATTTGAGTTTTGTTATTATTAAAGTGTAACCCTGACTTTTTTGAAAATACTCCATATATGAGAATAATGCTCTGATGGATTTATTTCCTTCTAATGTAATTAGAAGATCATCAGCAAACATTTGTATTTTGGAGGATTCATTTGAGGTTATCTTGTTATCCTTCAATTGCCACATTATTTCTTATCAAGTTGGCCCAGGGCTCCATAATTAATGTAAATAATAAGGGAGATAATGGGACAACCTTGTTTGGTACCCTTAATGATGGGAATATTTTGAGAAATATTTGTTCCTATTTTAATATATGCTTGGCAATCTTTATATAATTGGGTTATTAAATTAATAAAATTTGAAAAATTTAAACTTTGTAATAAAATAAATAAGTAATCCGAATTAACCAAATCAAATGCACAGTTTATATCTAGACTAATTAATGTTAGGTTTTTATTTAAAGGTTTGACAGATTCCATTAAAGATAAGGTTCTTTTGATGTTATCATAAGAATTTCTATTTATAATGAAACCAGTTTGATCATCTTCTACTAGTGATGGTAAAAAGATTTTAAGCCTATCGGCATATATTGACATAAACATTTTATTGTCAACATTTAACAAAGAAATTAGCCTATATGATGAGCAATGAATGGGATCTTTACTGGATTTCAGGATGGGGGAGATAAATGTGCATTTCCATGAGGATGGAGTTATATTTCTATTTTGAGCACTATTGTAAACCTTATGTAATAATTCTAATGTATTTAAAAGGCAAGATCTTATAAATTTCAGGAATAATGCCGTTGTTTCCTGGGGCTTTATTTAATTTTAATTTGGTAATTTGTGCTTCAATATCTTTTAAAAGTAATGGGTTTGTCTATAATATTAGTTTGTTCATTTGATAGTTTATTTTGGGTATTTTTATTAATAAAGGTTCTGATTTCTTCATTAGAATCAATTGTCTCAGTATGCTGATTTATATTAATGAAAAATTGTCTAAATTCCATCAATATATTTTGTATGTCTGAGACAGTCATTTTTTCCTTAGGTGAATATATTTCATTTATATGATTAAATTTGGATAGTCGTTTAGTTTTATTAGCCAACATGTTGAGTGACCGTGGATTAGTGGAAACTTGTATAAATTTAAAATTTTCCAAAGCAATCACAGTTGTATGATTTAATATATCTAGATACTTATTGTTTAGTGCATTTATTTCCTTCTTTTTTTCATTTTTATCTAAATCTCTCTTTTGATTCTGTTTTAATATATCCAATTTATTTTGTATGTCAAGTAGCTGTTCATCCCAACCTTTATTTTTTTTATAAAACCAATTAAGAGTTCTTCCATAAAGATAAACCTTATGAGCATCCCATATATAGATTTCACTGGTTTCATTAGTGTTATTAGTGTCCATACAGATCAGAGTTTCTAAAGCTATAAATTCCTTAAATTCCTTTAATTTTGTTATATAAGCTAGTATTCTTCTTATTTGGGTACCGTAATTACTATTAATTGTAACTTCAAATAGGATGGGATTATGATCTGAAATTGGACATGTGATTATTTTGGTATCTATTAAGGAATCTATTACGTTATTAGAGAAAAATACTCTATCTTAGAAAATGTATTATGTCTGTGGGAAAAAAAGTATATAATAAAGAACTGGGATTTGCAAAATTACTTATATCTTTTAATAAATATATGTCTGAGAATTCCTTTAATTTTTTTAGCTGATGGTGTGATTTTTTTCTTATTACTTGAAGATGAATCTTTGGTGTCCAGAATACAGTTGAAATCTCCTGCCGGTATTATGTTCCCTTTAGATAATTGTATAATAAAGTCTAAATGCTGTTACACAGTGTTAGTAAATATATATTGGATCCCAGGAATAGGAACTAATGTATAAATCTTCTTATTTAATTCAACTGAAACAAGACAAAACATTCCTTTATCATCTCTAAATGTGTCATTATTTTTGGACTTGGCAAATAATTGTTCCGTACTATTGCAACTCTTTTTTTTTTTTAGTGTGTTCTGAACTTACTAGTACTTTATATGATTTATTATTTAGTCTGACTATATCTTCATTTACTAAATGTGTTTCTTGCAGAAATATTAATTGAGATTTATGTAATTTGATTAATTTAAATAAATTACCACTCTTTCTAGGATTGTTTAGTCCATTTATGTTTAGAGAAATACCTCTTAATGAGTTCATTTAAAGGAATATAGAGAATATAAGAAAGTTATTAACCAAATTAATTTATTATTACCAAATGTAGAAATACTGTATAATTGATTATGCTTAACGTTTAATAGAAATGAAAGTGAAATATTATTTATTTCTTTATCAGTGTTTGAGAATGTCAAAAGAATAAATGTTATAAAACTCTGATAATAACAATCACAAACAGTATAACCCCTTAGAACCCACATGGAGTATAGTACTCCCAATTTGAGTGACATACTATCACTCAAATTAACCTTCTAACCAATAACAACCTCTACTCAGCAACTGTCTAATAAGAGATATATACTTAGATAGAATTAATATGGCTTCATATGAAAACACCATATTAGTATACTATTAGTACACAAGAATTACATAAACAAGATAAAACATTAATAGAATATCTACACATTAAATATATTTCATCTGAACTGTATAAGAAAAAGTAAAATATAACCATAATCATTAATTTGGAATATTACTAAATGATATATGTCAAACGACAGTTTCGACTTGTTCTAGTATAATAATAAACTTCAATCCATAAAATAGTAATCTAATATCCATTTGTTCTGAATATATATTGTAAATATACAAGTAGATTGATTTTGGTGAACCAGTATATGAATATATAATATTTATATATTCTATTGTAATATTATTTACCTTAGTGTCTTAACTGTTTATCTTGTCACTTTTCTTATAACTATTCATTAAATGTAACAGTTCCAATGTACTTCATAACATGAAAACTCTTTAGAAGTATTTATTGCAATAAAACTAAAATAACTGATATATTTATAGAATATTAAAAATGTACATATTATTTGTAAGCAAGAATCAATCTTTACAAAATTACAATTAATGAGGAAATTTTTGTGTTGCAAAGGGTACCAATAATGTGCAGTTAAGTAAAATGAATTGAATATCAAAAGCACATCTTGCTGAATTATTCTTAAACATAAGTAAGTAACTTTAAAATTCAAGCTTTTCTTGAATGCAGTATTGGGATGATGATTTCGGAGAGACATATTAATACTGAAACAATTATAGTAGTAGGACACCCCTTCATAACTGAAGCAGGTCTATGCTTCATATATATAATGTGCATGTGTTTGTGTGTGTGTGCGTGTTTGTGTGTGTGTGTGTGTGTGTGTGTGTGTGTGTGTGTGTGTGTGTGTGTGTGTGTGTGTGTGTGTGTGTGTGTGCGTGTGCGTCTGCATGTGAGTGTATGTGCGTCTGCATGTGAGTGTATGTGTGTCTGCATGTGAGTGTATGTGTGTCTGCATGTGAGTGTATGTGTGTCTGCATGTGAGTGTATGTGTGTCTGCATGTGAGTGTATGTGTGTCTGTGTCTGCGTGTGTCTGCGTGTGTGTCTGCATGTGAGTGTATGTGTGTCTGCATGTGAGTATATGTGTGTCTGCATGTGTGTGTGTGTGTGTGTGTGTGTGTGTGTGTGTGTGTGTGTGTGTAAGGAATGAGATAATCTAAACCTGATTCTCAACAGAATCAAAATGACTGCATAAACCTTTAAGGACACTTTTAGAAACTTACTATATGAAAATTAGTAAAATTAATAAAGATAATAACGATAGTCGTAATCAGCCTTTCACATTCTGGTGTAACTTAATGTTCACTACTCACACTTTTCTGTTCATTTTCCTCAGTCTCTTTTCTTAAAATGTTTCATTTTCAAGGGTATGAGAAAAAGTAATTTAATGACTTAACTTCTCTTCTCAGATCTATAATAAAAGTAGTGAAGGTGATGCTGTTTTATTATAATGCTTTTGAAGGTTCTATGCGACTGTTGTAATCTCACCAGTTCAAGGTTCAATCTGTTACATCAGGATTCAAGCGTCAAAGAGGAAACAGTTATATTTGAAGAGGCTTCTCTTGTCTGATCACGAGTCTCATTAGGTCAGATTAACACACGAGATTATCTCAGCAGGAAATGTAAGTATACATTTTAAATTGAAGCTTCTGAGCAGCTCGAGCCTTACCCATCGCATACAGACCTGGTATCCTGAAAAGAAAGGCAGAGAGAAAAAAAAAAAAAACGGAACCAAGCCACCACAGTACTTTACATTCAAAACATCCCTCACTAAAACTTCCATATTATATCCATTCGCACCACCACCAAACCACTAAACACAACCCAATTGCGAAATACAAAACATGAACACTTCTAATTATACAACGCATTTTAATTAAAAGCCATCAACAACTACTATCTCAACGATCCCTGAACACGATAAGCATTTCATGAAACAAGACCAAAAGCCTTTAAAACTACAATGTCGCTAACGGCAACCATCTTTGCCCTACATATTCCACAAAACATATAGTAAACAATGCCTCCACCATCCATAGTCACCACACGCTGCAGCATATCCAACAAATAAAAGACATCAAAACCAAACTGCATGTTTATATCACTGTCGAACAACATCAATTAGCATTTGCCTTTGTCTTGCTACAAAATACCACCATAACTTTCTACAATAACCAAAAGATGAAATCAACAAACTACTCTAATGACTTTATGAAATAAACATCCTTTCAATTAAATAAATAATGCAATAGTACTACTTGATGTTCATTTTAAACTAGGAAATTAAAGAATATAGTGTAACATGTACAATGTAGCAAGAAAAATAAATAATTTAAATAATAACTGACCAGATGTCTCAATTTCTTTCTCCCCAACTTCTAGGTTTATTTTGTATCTAGTTCAGATATTATTAGTTTTGTATGTTGTGAAGATAAAGTCATTTCTTATGTTTTTTCTTTTGTTCTGTACTAATCCATGTTCTATTTTCAGCAAGTCTTTTTGTTCTAGTATTTATCCATTCCATATCTTCAACTTTTGCTAGTATTTTGTTTGTTTTAATGTAAGAGAAGGCAGAATCTATGTCTTCAAATATATTTGTAGTATTTTGATGAAAGATTTTTAGTCTAGCAGGGAATAGTAGTTGTGTTTTTATTTGATTTTTCTTTAGTTCACTTATCAGTGGTAAAAAAAAAACTTTTCTTTTAGATAATACCAAAGGAGAATAGTCATAGTCAAAGCATATCAAACTGTCTTTTATTTTGACTGGAGCTTTAGACCAAGCAGTTTTAAGAACAACTTCTTTGCCATGTGAAGATAAAAATTTGACAATTACAGATCTTGCTGAATTAGTTTTACTACTTTTTGATGAAACCAATGACCTGTGCGCTCTCTCAATTCCATAGGATAGAGCTTCAGGAAGATCTAAAACTTCAGGTATCCAAGATGTCAGAAATGTCTCCATATTATTTTCTATATTCTCAGGTAAGCCAAATATTCTTACATTATTACGACGGGACCTATTTTCAAGGTAATCTATTTTTGTTTGAAGTGATGTATATTGCTTTAAAAGAAATTCTATGTTGTGCTCACCTTCCTGTATCAGTTTCCATGTCATTTAATGCTGTTTCTGTCCCTGAAATTAGTTGTTTTTGTTGCTGCATATCCTCATGAAGAATGTCCATCTGCTTTGAATATTTTTCTTTAAAAATATCCAATTTCATATCCAATCTGTCTATTTTGGAAGTTAACTCTTGGGTATTAGTTAAAGATTGCAGATCCTTTTTAAAAGTTATGCCAGTATGTGAAGTTTTGTGAAGCTCATGTTGACTGAAGAGAAAGAACTTCTTACCACTGACTAGACAGGAAAATTAATGGCTTCAAAAGAAACATTCAAATACTATGCTAGTATACTATATAAAGAATCCAATGATATAAAAATTTCCACTATTAGAATAGTATTTTTTAAAAATTCCTGTCAAAAGTAATTTGACTAGACAGAGCTGAAGTAAAAGGCTGCTATTCGGAGCTCATGCTAGCCACACACCCCCATTCCACAGTTTCTTGATGAAAATACTGCAATTTTCATGTAGTCCCATACCGCTCTTTCTTAGCATTTCAACAAACTTTTGCTCTTTTTATTCAGGCATTTCCTGGACCTTTTCACATTCCTTATTCACTATTTATGCTACTCTGGATATAGAAATTAAATTACCATAATAACAGATTTGTAAGAAAGAGCACCAATATTTGGTAGCCTTTGCAACAGTCACAAGCACTGTGACTTCTTAGCAAATAAAATTTCCTGTGTCTCCCAGGATGCCTGGAAACCTCTCCTTCCCTATAATGCATCATTCTAGCTCACTCTCTGGTTCTTCAGTTTCAGTGCTAAGCATAGGGAAGAAGAAAGTACAGTTGTGTGCACTTACCATAAAAGTAGATGTTTGAGTGTATTCACTGTTGCAGTCATTACATTTGGGTTATCTGCTTGCAGGTAGCCCTCAGTCAGCCTGATTAATAAAGTCTTGGGTCCTGCGTCGGTTGCTGTCCCTTCTTCCATGACGTCAGGTCGTCAGGGGTATAAAACATGCAGCTGATGCCATTACATCAGTTTTTCTTGCCCCAGATGTCAGGTGCCCCCCTAATGGGAAGCGATTAAATATAAAAGTACAAAGATATACCTCCAACAAAAAAAGCAAATACACCAAAAAGGCTTTTAAGCATAGTAAAGGAAAGAGGTATAGCCAAAAGAAGTTAGGGGGCCAGAGGGAGGGTAACCAGGACTGCAACATTGAATACACTCAAACATCTACATTTATGGTAAGTGTACACAACTGTACTATGTTCTTCATGTTTCACTGTTGCAGTCATTACATTTGGGTAGATTCCCAAAGCTATGGTTGGGAGGAGGAATTTAGATAGCATTAAGGTCAGCTATAAGGCCCTGCAAGACTGCAGTGGCAAAGCCAGCTCTGGATTTGGAGAAAATTGGCAAAGGATAATGCTTGGTGAAAGTATGTATAGAACTCCAGGTAGTAGCTTTTAGGATGTCCCTGGTAGGGACGCCTCTGAGAAAGGCTGTAGAGGTAGATGCAGCCTTGGTGGAGTGAGGTCTGATCCCCTGGGGGATAGGTTTTCCATGGTGCTTATAGCAGAAATGAATGCAATGGCTTATCCATTTAGAAATGGTTTGCTTTGAAATAGACTTCCCCTCTGCCCCTGCAGCAAATGCCACCAGCAGTTGTTAAGATGAGATTTAGTCCTGTCCAAGTAGAATCTAAGTTGTCTGTGCACATCTAAGAAATACAGTATCTGTCCCCCTTTATTCTGTGGACTGGGAAAGAAGGTTGGCAAATGAATGGACTGATCAAGCCCAAGGTGGTATCCAGTGTGGCTCTTAAAGGATGGATTGGTTCTGAGGGACACCCTGTCCGCATGAAAGATGATGAAAAGCTCCACTGCCATAAGGGCCTGTAATTCAAATACCCTTCTAGCTGAAGTGATTGCTAAAAGGAAAGCTGTTTTCCAAGAAAGAAATTTTAAGTCTGCAGTGGCAGCTGGCTCAAAAGGAGGTAGAGTGAGTTTATCCAAGACAAAGTGAAGGTCCCAGGCTGGGGTTGGAGCTCTCCTGGGTGGTCTGCCTGAGCAGTGGATGAGAGAAGAGGGGAGGTTCTGTGTTATAATGAGCTGAAATGGCTGAGGCGTGGATTTTAATGGAGGAAAAAGACAGGCCCTTGTGAAGCCTCTCAGTTAAGTATTGTAAAATCTGAGGTAAATTGGGTGCTGCTGTGCTCATACCTTGAGATTGGTTCCAGGCACAGAATCTTTTCCATTTTTCAGCATAAGATTTTCAAGTACTAGGCCTCCTTGCCTCTTAAATGATATCCATCACAAGTTTGCTGAGGGATGGTAAAGGAGAGATTAAGTAATTAGCCAGGCTGCAAGGTTCAGTGTTAGAAGTAGAGGGTGCAGAATCTGGTTCTCCTGCTGAGACAGCAGGGAAGGAGTCTGAGGCAGGTGCCATGGAGATAACCGTGACACACTGCAAAGGAGGGGGTACCAGTGTTGGGGCGGCCAGTCTGGAGCAATCAAAATCATCCCTGGTTTGTCCGGTTTGATTTTTAGTAGTACTTTGGAGAGCAGAGGCAGAGGGGGAAGGCATAGACTGATAGGTTTTTCCTGCTGAAGGACAGAGCATCCACTTTCCAGGCTTGTTTGTGGGGAGTCCTTGTGACAAAATCTGTCCAATTGGTAGTTCTGGGGAGAGGCAAACAGGTCTATATCTGGGCTCCCCCATTTGCTTGTCAACATGTTGAAAATCCTTGGTTCCAGTTTCCACTCGTGTGGGTCCATGAGGTTTCTGCTTAGTCCATCTGCCAGTGTATTTAATTTTCCTGGCAGGAATTGAGCTTGTAGGTGCACTTGGTAGCTCAAGGCTGTGTTCCACAATGCCATGGCTAGTCTGCAGAGGGGGTAAGAATGTGTACCCCCCTGCTTGTTTATGTACCACACAACAGTGGTGTTGTCCATCTTTACCAGTAGTTGGCCTGGAAGAATGTGGTCCTTGAAGGCTGTCAGAGCATTCTGTACAGCTAACATTTCTTTTTTGATTGATATGCAGGTGCATTTGACTTGGGTTCCATTTGCCCTGAATGCACTTCCCTCCCAGGTGAGCCCCCCATGCATAGTTTGATGTGTCTGTTATTAGGTGGCAGGGGGTGGTGTGAAATGTAGTCCCTTGTTTTGGTGGCAGGCCTCTGCCCACCAAAGGAACTCTAGACGTAGGCAAGATATGATAGGAATCATTGTTTCTAAGTCTTGAGAATGTTGACACCATAGGCTTTTTAGATACTACTGTAGTTTCCTCATATGCAGTCTTGCATATGGAATTAGAGGAATGCAGAAGGCCATGAACTCCAAGGCTTCCAGTATTGGTCTTGCAGATAGCAGGGTTTTTGTGGCCACTTGTTTGAAGTAGGTTGTCAAATGGGATGTGCAGGTATGCTTCTTTTAAATCTAGTGTTGCCAACCAGGCATCTTTACCTAGCATAGGAAGTAATTGGTGAAGAGTCAGCATCTTGAATTTTGGAATCTCCAAAAAGGTGTTTAGAGTAGACAGGTCCAGGATAGGACACCATGAATTATCTTTTCTGGGTACCAGGAAAATTCTGGAGTAGAAACCTTGTCCCTTTCTCTCTTAAGCATGGGGGTTATTCAACTGGTACCAGAAGAGAAAAAGTACTTGTTTTTGGGCCTCTGCCCACTGATTTGGGGGTAGGTCTGGCCACCCGCTTGTGTTGGCAACGTGTGGAAGTGAAATCGGTATCCCTGGGACACTATATATATATATATATATATATAACCCATTTGTCCTGGGTAATGAGTTCCCAATTCTTTGCATAAAGAGCAATCTTTCCCCCCAAAGGGGCAGTCAGTTGATAAGTGCTTGGAAATTTTAAAAGGAAGTCATTGAGACAGTTTACCATGGGGGGGGGCTTAAATTCCCAGATTTGGAAGCGGAGGCCCCCCCACTGCTTAGTTCTGTGTGTCCCCTGGGACTGAAACCTAGGGTTTTTGTTGTGTCTGGGTTTGGCTTAAGAAGACCTGGAAGGGGCTGGAAAGGACCAATTCTTAGAGGGCCAGTGCCTACTAAACCTAGGAGGCTGAACTTGTAAAAAATATTTAACAGTTTGCATAGATTTAGCTTTATCTTCCATCTTTTTAAGAACTTCCTCAGCCTTGTTGCCAAACAGGTGGTCCTGATATAAAAGAGCATCCAACAATTTAGCTTTAAACATGATCAAGCAAAGATTGCTCCTTAAGCCAAGCATGCTTTCTGAGCACAGACCCAGTAACAGCAGCCCTGCAAGAGGCCTCTAATGAATCAAAACCACATTGCAAAGTATGTTTTCCAACTTGTTCAGCAGAATGCATTAAATCCTGTAATTCTTTATTTTCCACACAGTCAGGAATCAACATAATTTTTTGTTTAAACAGTCTAATAACATGTTGCTGATACTTTAACATATGAAACTGGCAGTTTAAAGCCCTAATGGCCAAGGTTGCAGAAGTGTAAACCTTCTTACCCCATCTATCCAGCGCTCTGGAGTCTCTATCAGAAGGGTTGGATTTTTAGCAGTAGAAGCCTTAATGCCCTTGGGCCCCTGTGAAATTGTCTCTGGATCTGCAATAAGATTTTTAAAAAGGAACATTTGGGACTCGGGGACCCTGTAGTATCTGCCAGGTTTTCTGGGAGCAGGAGGCAGGGAATTGGGGGCCAAACTAGATTCCAAAAAAAGCATCATCAACAATGTCTAGTACAGGAGGAATAGCTAAAGGCCTACGCTGAGGTAGGAGAAGGAAATCCCTAAGCCTCTTTCCTGAATCAGAAAAATCCTGGCTTTCCCAGTGGAAATGCTCCCTTAGACTATGTAAGGTTTCCCCAAAAGAAAAATCCTCAGGAAGGGAAGCAGATGGAATGGAGTCCTCTGCATCAGAATCTTCATAAGTAGATAAGGGCAAATCCAGATCATCAGAAGAATCAGAAAAAACAGAATCCTGATCAGAAGATTCATAATCAACTTCAGTCCTAGGCCTCTTAGAAGGGGGATGGGGGGTTGGCTACTCCTGATTAGAGTTATTGGATCTTCAGCCATTCTTATAATTTGTTTTTTAGGCATAGAGGCCTGAGCATGAGGGCTGGGCATCAGTTTTTTAGGCATGGATCAAGATTTAGGCCTAAGTAAAGACGGAGGCATCTCTTTAATATGCAAGTCCATAGGCCTGAATACACCCTCAGAAGCCGGTGCCTGCACAGCGGCTCCAGACTCATCCAAGGTAGAGACATCCACAGGTTCCATAGTTGAAGCATCTCGCGGCATACTGGACTCCAAATGGGTCTCAGTAGAGGCCTGCGAATCAGAAGTAGCGGGTATCAGGGGTTGCAAAAGCACCTCACTGAGTACCGACGAACTGGCTTAGGAGAAGCGTTGTCAGCAGATTTGGACCTCGGCAGCCTGTCTCTGTCTTTATCTTTGCGTTTTTTTCGGAATCCCGGTAGTAGGATGGCTAACCAACGACATTTCTGGATAATTAAACTGAGAAACAAAATATTTTGAGGCGTAAATATACCAACGATGGATAGTGCGCTGATTAAATAAAGCACAAAACCGACAGCAAGGTACATCGTGGTCAGGTCCTAGGCAAGGAATACAGTACGAATTAAAATCTTTATGAGGTATTTGCTTTCCACAAGTAATGCAATTATTAACTTTTACTGACATCGGTAAGGAGCAAGAAAAAGTTTCCCCAATGGGGTACTTAGCTTTAGTTGAAGACTTCGGTTCTGAAACTCGAAAATGAAAATTTCAGAAGTCGGCTGACCGGCACTTGAGAACTACTTCTGCTTTGGGCACCGCACGCCAAGAAAGACTGATGTAATGGTGTCGGCTGCATGTTTTATACCCCTGACGTCATGGAAGAAGGGTCGGCAACCGACGCAGGACCCAAGACTTTGTTAATCAGGAGGACTGAGGGCTACCTGCAAGCAGATAACCCAAATGTAATGACTGCAACAGTGAAACACGAACATCAGTGGCAGAGACAGGAGGAAGAGCTTTGCAAAATGAGAAGAATGAAGGAGGCTATGGTACTGAAGATGGACTTTTTTCATAGATCTGTTGTTATGGTAATTACATTACTTTTATATGTGATAAGAAGAGGTCCTCCTTCAGTATCCTTTTCAGCAGAGTACCTAGCTAACCTTCCTGACTGACCATCACTATGGGAACTTACCAAACATGGCAGCAGCTCTGAAAGAAAGCCAGGAAATAATGCCCCTCTTAAATGTCTTGAAAAAATGATCAGCAAAGATGATGATACAGCTACACAAATGATGCACTTTAGCAAAAAGCAGAAGAGGCTACTTCTCTAGTGGCGCAGGCTCTGCGGGTTACAGGAAGATGCTTTGATGTGATGTCATCTGACGTGAGCTTATATGTGAACAGGGCAAAGCTCTAGAATGCTTTCTTAACTGCTTAACTTAGCAAAGCAGTAAGGTCAATCATGTCAGCAGAAAGATTTGGTGCTATACATGTAAAATCTAAGCCTTCTGTTGACATCTGTACAATGAATGAGGTATCCACCACAGTTCGAATATTCAGGAAAGACCGACCATTTGACTCTTGGGAGGAAGTAAATGTTAATAAGGGACACTCATTCCTTATGCAAAATCAGATATGAAGATTTGAAACAAACAGCCTGCAACTCATACATGTATTTGCCAGAAATGAAAACTACCATGAACAGTGACATCAAGGGCAAGAGCTACGTATCTGCAAAGGCAGCAAGTTCAAATGGCTGAGGAGTACATTTCTTACGCATAAAGTAAATGTCTCTAGGAGGGACAGATCTCAAGCAGGGCACCTTAAACAGAATGTGGCACATGCAAAGCCTAAGACAAGCAAAAAAAAAAAAGTTAAGACCACAATGTATACTGGAGATGACTGCCAAGTGGATTTTTATACAAGAATGAATGGGCTAACAAAAGTTCTAGAGATAAAAAGTGGACTAAGGAACAGGTGTTGTAAAGATGGACTACCCAACTGTTGGTCACTCAGAAAGAAAAATGGGTCCATTTCAAAGTACATTTTTTCGGCACAAGGCCTCCAAGAAAACAAAATGGACTCTACCCTTTGAGAAAATATATGACTTCTACCTTTTAATAGAGCTAGGCAATATTTGTCTGGATGGTGAGACAGCAGCACCTTGAAGGGTCAAAACACATGACCTTCTGCACTAGTAAAATTACAAGACAGAAAACAGCTAACTTTTGCCCCAAGAAAAATCAGTCAGAATGGGTCTGTCTTGGAGTATGGCTTTTGAGATGAATCCATTATCAGATAAACAGAGGAAGTAGAAATGGGACCATCTGCCCATGTGCAGATGGTCCCAATGTTTTAGTACTGCTCACCCGACCTTTGGAGGGAATCATGGATTAGACATTGGCATCGTCGGCAGTTCTGGACCTCGATGGCCTGTCTCTGTCTTTTCCTTTGCGTTTTTTTGGATTCCCGGTAGTCGGATGGCTAACCCAACGTCATTTCTGGATAATTAAACTGAGAACCGAAATATTTAGAGGCAAAAATGTACCGACGACGGATAGTGCACTGATTAAATAAAGCACAAAACCGACAGCAAGGTACGTCGTGGTCAGGGCCTAGGCAAGGAATACAGTACAAATTAAAATTTTTATAAGGTATTTGCTTTCCACAAGTAATGCAATTATTAGCTTTTACTGACATCAGTAAGGAGCAAGAAAAAGTTTCCCCAACAGGGTACTTAGCTTTAAGTTGCTGTCTGCAAACAGCTAAAGTTAACTTTGAACCTAACACCACTCTTAAGTATTCAACTGTGGTACCACCTTTATCATTCTTATAAGAAAAGTGCAGTCCGGGTCTGAACTGTCTGCAAACAACTAAAGTTAACAGAGTATGTGTCTACCTGTTTGAGCCAATATTCATTTTCCCCTGGAGAGCACTCTGCTTTGGCATGTAAGCAGCCACCCCCCCCCCCCCCACACACACACACACATCTTCCACTTTCTCTCTTATTCATTTCTGTTAGCAAATAGTATCCATAACTGATCAATACTGTGTGTTTGTTAATTTAAACTGAGTCCACAGTAGCCTACTGATACAAGGTTATCCTGTTTTTCCACCTGAGAAATGGTTAAGAAATGACTTACAGTTTCAGAGCAGTCCTTGGTCAATTGTGATTGTTTCTTAAACACAAACTTGTCTTTGCTTTGACTCATTAGCAGCAGTACAAAGAACTGCCTGCTCACACCCTTGTTCTCTCCTCCCCCTTCCCTGTTTATTACCTTAAGACAATCCCAAAGTTAATAAATATTACCTGTGGCAGGCACGATTTTTAAAACTACAACCACCCTTGTCACTATCATATGTTCATTTATCAGTTAACTCTGCTACCTGATTGTTTCCAGCCCCTTCATAAGAGCAACTAACAGGGTCTCTACCCGCTTCGCTCCCCACCCTGCCCCCTATTCCATCCCGCCCCCAGTGGTCCCACCTTTATTACACTCACAAACCCCTCCCATCTTTCCAATAGCCAACCACAGCGCTAACCCAACACTACCTCCTCCATCTTCCCACTACTATCACACCTCCTCAACTAACATGTACAAGCATACCTTACCTATGCTCATTGCATGCACTCTCCTTGCATATCTTACACCAAAGCTCCATCATTTCCCCACTCAACCACTATCACTGTAATACTACTCACACCACCACTCATGTCTCACCCTCATTCAGCTCCCCTCCCATCAACTCAAGAACCATCCATATGCACCCCCCACATATTCTACCAACTATATTACTCAAACATAAAGCATCCCTACAACTTAACATAGTAACCCTCCCACCATACCTATTACCCACAGAGCACAATCATAAAGTTTCCCTTATAAACAAACACATTCAAAAACTGAGAAAACTAATAACCTTATGCATATCAAAACTAGCACTAAGTGGAGACATCCACCCCAACCTTGGCCCTACCATCTTTGGCCCTACCATCTACACCCCAATCCTCATAATCAGATTTGAAACCACAACTTCTCCCATATTACAGCCAATAGAAAGCCAAGTGACTTCCTTCTACTAAGGCTAAATATTAGAAGTATATCCAACAAAGTCCATGAACTCCATGCCACCATAGACTTGTACTCCCCAGATATAGTCATCCTGACAGAAACCTATCTAAAACATCACATTACCAGTGAGTAAATACTCCCTACAGGTTATGGCATATTAAGAGTAGACCGGCTAAACAAAAAAGGAGGTGGTGTAGCTATAATATTTAAACAGCATTTAAACATCCAGATCTTAAAATCATCAGCTCCACAAATAGGCAATGAAAAAATAATATATACCAACCTCAAAATAAACCAAAACAAAACCATCAACATAATTGGATGCTACTTCCCACCTGGCCAAAACATCCCTTCACTAGAAAACCTCCTCAGCTGGTCTTACCCACCATCTTCCCCAAGAAACTATCATTTTATGTGATTTCAATATTGACTGGCAATCCTGTTCTGGCAACCATCCAACCCATCATGTAAACCTTCATGGCTTCATCCAACTAGTCCAGTCGCCAACCAGGATAAATAAAAACTCCAGCAAGCACACTACCCTGGATTGGATACTAGTCAGTAAGAGCCCCCAGTCATATATAACAGGCTGCTTATCAGATAGCCTCAGTGATCACTTCCCAACATTACTACTCAAAAAATACCTATACCAAGCTAAACCTGTCATCTATTGTCAAATACGTAAAAAACTAAACTTTAACCCACTCACATTCATCTCATCCCTCAAAGAATCTAACTGGCATCCTCTAAAGTACTTCAGTCTTGATGACGCAGTTGAATTTAATACTACCTTCCTGAGCATCCTTAATTACCATGCCCCCATAAAACTTTCCAGAATCAAAGTACAACCCTCCCCATGGCTACAGAAAACCACTAAGTCAGAAATGAAAAACAGGGATAAAGCCTGGAAGCACTGGCGCAAAACCAAAACCCCCTCAACTAGACAGAAATTCCTAGAACTACACAATAGAGTCAAAAAGCTAATACAACATGACAAATTCCAATACTACCAGTCTGCCCTAGACTCCTCCGAACACAGCCCCAAACAGTTCTGGTCCTCCATAAACTCTATCCTCCACCCAGGTAAAGTCAGTATCCCTCCTCCTAACATCCCTCACTCCTCAGAAACTATTGGTACCTCATTCAACACACAATTCACACAAACCATACTATCACTAGCTAAACAACACAACACCCTCCCCTCCAATCCACACCTTCAACTAGTAATCTCCCCACTGCCTTCTCTTTTTCTCCTGTACCTATCGCCAACATAACAAAACTCTTAACTAAACTTAAGCCCACCAAATTAGCAGCAGACAACCTCCCAAGTGAATACCTACAAATCGCAGCCGATGCTCTGGCCTACCCAGTATCCATCTTGATTAACTGAACTCTGTCAGAAAGTTACGTTCCCACACTGTAGAAAGTATCACATATAATTCCCCTCCACAGAACTAACCAATTACCGCCCCATAGCTATTCTCTCTCCACTCTCCAAAAATACTAGAGAGATGCATACACTCTCAGGTCTCAGACTACCTCCTTACTAACAACCTCCTTTCCAATACTCAGCATGGTTTCCGACCAAACCATAGCACCACCACTGCCTTACTCTCCTTTACTAACACTATCCTTCAGCATAAAAACAATGGCTATCTCTCCTCTGCTACTTTCCTAGACCTATCTAAAGCATTTGACATGGTCCCACACAAACAACTTATCTCTTGTCCTCAATAACCTATCCTTCTCACAATCAGTCACCAACTGGTTTCAGAGTTATCTGTCTGACCGCCAACAATCCGTTGTATGGCACAATGATAGATCTCCCCAACTACCTGTCTCCATAGGGGTTCCCAAAGGATCCATCCTTGGACCCCTACTCTTCTCTGTTTTCACCAATAATCTAGCCTCTGCCACCAAACATGGCACACTCATACAATACGCAGATGACTCAACCATCATCTGCTCAGCCCAGTCCCTACCCAAACTGCAAAAAGTCACACAGGAAGCCTTTTCCTCTGTTGAAACTTGGTTATCTGCTGCCCAATACTCAACCCAAACTAAACTAAATTACTCATCTTCCAACCCACCAAACATACTCAAAACAAATCTCACTTTAACATCACAGCAAAAGACAACACACCAAACATACTCAAAACAAATCTCACTTTAACATCACAGCAAAAGACAACACCGCTATATACCCAACTGAACACACCAAATTGTTAGGAGTGGAAATAGACAAACTAAAATTTGACATTCACATATCCATGACCATAAAAAAGTCCACAAAAAACTAGGAGCATTATACAGAAATAAGCAACTTCTCACCAAAGCAGCAAAGATTTCAATAGCATATTCCCACCTTATCTCCACCCTACTTTATGCCTCTCCAATATATATCAACCTAAGGCAATGCGATCTAAACAAGCTAGAGACCTACTACAACAAAATAGCCAAATACGCCACAGGGGCATCCTACCATAGTCACCACTGTCTCTCACTTGCTGAACTGGGCTGGCTTGAACTCCCTCACCTCCTTCAATGGCATCAACTCTCATTCGCCCACAAACTAGTAAACCATCCACTAAATGTCCCATCCCTCCAGAATCTACTCCAACCCTATCGCACCACCAGACCACCAAGATCCAGCAACAAAAATCACTTGCAGATCACCAAAGCCAATAACTCTGCTGGTGAAGCACTATTCTCTTGCACCATAGCCAAATTATGGAACTCCCTCCCACCCACAATTACCTCCATACCATCATGCACCCACTTCAAAACTTTACTAAAAGCACACCTAAAAACATGCTGGCTATGCCCTTGCAACTCCCACTCTAATATCACCCACCCCATCCAACCACTACCTTTCTTTCCACTCCACTAACTACCTTGATTATAGCAAGCACAGATGCTCATAAGCCTAGTACTTATTATACAGCAGGAACTTCTTATTGTAACATTTGTTAATGTCTGTTATGTACTTCACAGATAAAGATTCTAGTTGTCTACTGATGTACTATGTTCTTCATCTGTAAATATGTTGTAAGTAATTGCTATGTAAATTGTTAATCGCTATGTAATCCAATGTAACTACTGTCTGTTTATTTTAACTGTGGAGCTTTTCTCCCAGGGCCTCCGCTGAAAATGGACCTATGTCCAGTCGGACACTCCCGGTCAACAAATATACATAAATAAAAATAAATAAATAACGTTGAAGACTTTGGTTCTGAAACTCGAAAACGAAAATTTCAGGAGTCGGCCGACCAGCAATTGCTAACTGCTTCTGCTTTGGGCACCGCACGGCAAGAAAGACTGATGTAATGGCATCGGCGGCTGCATGTTTTATACCCCTGACAATCTGACGTCATGAAAGAAGCGACAGCAACCGACGCAGGACCCAAGACTTTGTTAATCAGGCTGACTGAGGGCAACCTGCCAGCAGATTACCCAAGTGTTATGACTGCAACAGTGAAACACAATGAACATAGTACAGTTGTGTACACTTCCCATAAATGTACATGTTAAGAGTGTATTCACGGTTGCAATGGCGTCAGCTGCATGTTTTATACCACTGACGACCTGACGTCATGGAAGAAGCGACAGCAACCAATGCAGGACCCAAGACTTTGTTAATCAAGCCGACTGAGGGCAACCTGCCAGCAGATTACCCAAATGTAATGACTGCAACAGTGAAACATGAAGAACATAATTTTTCACTGAGGGACTTGGAAATCATTTATGTGGAATAAAAACACATTAGCTGAGACTATTTACCAGAAAATATGGTTTCCCCTGGGAAGTGGCTCACTATAAAGAAATACTGAGA
Organism: Protopterus annectens; assembly: GCF_019279795.1. Lineage (NCBI taxonomy): Eukaryota > Metazoa > Chordata > Ceratodontiformes > Protopteridae > Protopterus > Protopterus annectens. The sequence goes on from NC_056728.1 coordinate 1,271,119,435, forward strand.
CTTTATGTCTCACTACCAAACTCTTGGGAGTTTTGTGACATAAAAGATAAAAATACATTCTATCCTGACTCTTGACATACCAGTTAATAGCCACCTTGTCTGACTGAGTGGAAATGATTCTTTGAAAAAGTACAGTTGTGTACACTTACCATAAATGTAGATGTTCGAGTGTATTCACTGTTGCAGTCATTACATTTGGGTAATCCTGCTGGCAGGTTGCCCTCAGTCGGCCTGAATTGCAAAGTCTTGGGTCCTGCGTCACCTGTCGTCGCCCCTTCCCTGACGTCAGGTCGTCAGGGGTATAAAAGAAGTAGCCAATGCCATTTTCTTTAGTTTTCTTGCCCCAGATATCAGGTGCCCCCTAAAAGGGTAGCCACAGATATCAGGTGCCCCCTAAAAGGGTAGCCACAATTTCTATGTATATATAAAATTACATGCAGCAACATAAACTTTACCTTCATCCAAAAGCAAATACACCACATAGGTTCCATCAGAAGAAAAGGGGGATGGCGGTTGGGTAACCTGGACTGCAATGGTGAATACACTCGAACATCTACATTTATGGTAAGTGTACACAACTGTACTATGGTCTTCGTGTTTCACTGTTGCAGTCATTACATTTGGGTAGATTCCCAAAGCTATGGTTGGGAGGCTGGAGCTAAATAGCATTAGGAGCGGCTAAGAGACCCTGCAGAACTGCAGTGGCAAAGCCTGCCCTGGATTTAGAGTAGAGTGGTAAGTGATAGTGCTTTGTAAAGGTGTGCACTGAACTCCAAGTAGCTGCCTCTAAAATGTCCTTAGTTGGTACTCCCCTGAGAAAGGCTGCTGAAGTGGCTGCAGCTCTGGTGGAATGTGGCCTAATGCCCTTAGGCACTGGCTTGCCATGGTATAAGTAGCAGAAACGAATGCAGTGGCCTATCCACTTTGAAATAGTCTGCTTTGAGATAGCCTTTCCTTGTGATTCTGCAGCATATGTCACTAGTAATTGCTCTGTCTTTCTGAAAACTTTGGTTATGTTCAAGTATAATCTAAGCTGTCTGTGTACGTCCAAAGAATGCAGAATTCTTTCCCCCTTATTCTGTGGATTTGGATAAAAAGTTGGCAGATGAATGGTTTGGTTAAGAGCCACACTGGACATCACTTTAGGCATAAATGTTGGGTTTGTCCTCAGGGAGACCCTGTCCAGATATAAAATGATAAAAGATTCCACAGCCATGAGTGCCTGTAGCTCTGAAACTCGTCTTACAGAAGTTATTGCTAGGAGCAGAGCTGTTTTCCAAGATAAAAACTTTATATCAGCAGTAGCAGCTGGTTCAAAAGGAGGCAGGATGAGTTTTTCCAAGACACAGTTGAGGTCCCATGCAGGCACTGGTGATCTCCTTGGAGGCCTTAAATTTTTGGCTCCTCTGAGGTACTGTTTTAATAAGGGATGAGAAAAGATTGGTGGCTCTGCATTTTAATATGCCGAAATGGTAGAGGCATGAATTTTTATAGATGAGAAAGATAGGCCTTTGTCCAGCATCTCAGTTAAGCATTGTAGAATCTGAGGGATATTTGGCACAGCTGCATCTGTTCCTTGTGCCTGGTTCCAAGCACAGAATCTCTTCCATTTTCCAGCATAAGATTTTCTAGTACTAGGCCTTCTGGCTTCCAAAATGACATCCATCACAGCTTTGCTGAGAAAAGTGTTTTGTATGACTACATTATCTGCCATGCTGCCAAGTTTAAAGTCCTGAGTTGGCTGTGCAGGATATGATTGTTTTGCTGGGACAGTAGATGCTGTACTTTAGGTAAGGTCCAAGCTGGGCATTGAGACAAGCTCCTTAATACTGGGTACCAGTGCTGGCGGGGCCAGTCTGGTACAATCAGTATAATCTTTGGCTTCTGCTGGGACAGTAGATGCTGTACTTTAGGTAAGGTCCAAGCTGGGCATTGAGACAAGCTCCTTAATACTGGGTACCAGTGCTGGCGGGGCCAGTCTGGTACAATCAGTATAATCTTTGGCTTCTCCTGTCTGACCTTTAGGAGTACTTTGGGGAGGAGAGGCAGAGGGGGAAAAGCATATACAGATAGGTTTTTCCAGCTGAAGGATAGGGCGTCCACTTTCCATGCTTGTCTGTGATAAATCCTTGTGCAGAATCTCTTTAGTTAGTAGTTGTGAGGGGAGGCAAATAGATCTATGTCCAGGCATCCCCATTTCCTTGTTATCATGCTGAAGACTTGTGGATCCAGCTGCCACTCGTGGGGATCCATGACGTTTCTGCTTAGCTCTTCTGCCAGAGTATTTTTCCTTCCTGGCAGGAATTGTGCCTGCAGATGTACTTGGTGAGTCAATGCTGTCCCCCACAAGGTCATGGCTAGTCTGCAAAGGGGGTAAGAATGTGTGCCCCCCTGCTTGTTTATATACCACATGACCGTGGTGTTGTCTGTCTATCAGTAGTTGTCCTGGATGAAGTAGGTCCTTGAAGGCTGTCAGGGCATTTTGAACAGCTAACATCTCTTTTTGATTGATATGCAGATGCATTTGGCTTGAGGGCCATGTTCCCTGAATGCATCTTCCTGCCATGTGCGCCCCCAGGCATAATCTGATGCATCCATTGTTAGTGTCTGCCTGGCTGGGGGTAATGTGAATGGCTGTCCCTTGTTTTGGTGACAAGCCTTTGCCCACCATCGAAACTCCTGTTGCAGGCAGGGAATGAGAGTAATTATAGTTTCCAGGCTGTGGCAATGTCGAATCCAAACACTTTTTAGGTACCATTGAAGTTTCCTCATATGCAGTCCTGCATATGTAATGAGTATGATGCAGAATGCCATGAAGCCCAACGCCTGCAGAATTTTTCTTGCAGATAAATGGGCCTTTGTAGCTAACATTCTGAAATAGGTAGTCAGTTGCCTTTGTTTGTTTGGCATGAGATATATTATCTCTTGAGAGGTTACTAGTTTTGACTTCTTTTCATTGACTGTGTACCCTAGGCATGTTAGAAGTTTTTTCACAAACGCCAGATGCTGTAGAAGGATGCCCTTGTTCTCTGCTTGAATGAGACAGTCGTCCAATTAAGGATACATTTGTATTCCTCTTAGTCTGCAGAAAGCAATTACTGGTGCCAGGCACTTTGTAAAGACCCTGGGTGCAGTAGACAAGCCAAAGGGCAGTGCAGAGAATTGGTAATGCATTGAGCCAGCCTTGAATCTGAGGTATCTTCTGCATATTTGTCTGATTGGGACATGCAGGTATGCCTCTTTTAGGTCTAAAGTTACAAGCCAAGCATTCTTGCCCAGCATGGGCAGAAGCTACTGCAAAGTCAACATTTTGAATTTTGGTATTTCCAGGAATGTGTTCAGAATCAATAGGTCCAGTACTGGCCTCCAGGCCTTGTCCTTTCTGGGTACCAAGAACAGTCTTGAGTAAAATCCTTGTCCCCGCTCTTGCTCTGGCACTTGTTGAATGGCCCTCATGTCCATGAGGGATGAAACTTGTTTTTGTGTTTCTGCCCATTGATTTTTTGCAGATCTGGCCAGCCGTTTGCCCTTGGCAGGGTATGGAAATGGAACTTGTAGCCTTGGAACTTGTAGCCTTGTGACAGGATATTTAGAACCCACTTGTCTTGGGTTATAATGCGCCAATTTTGAGGAAAAAGTGCTAATTTTCCCCCTAAGGGTGCAGCCAGGAAATAAGTGCTTGGTGTAGGCAGGGGGAAGTCATTGGGACTGTTTCCTGTAAGGTTGTGATTTGTCTTCTCCACTTTTGGAGGTAGAAGCACCCTATTGCTTTGCCTTGTATGAACCTTGTGCCTGGGATCTGCCACTAGGGCGTCTGGGTCTGCCCCTTTAAGGTCTGTCTGACACAGGAAAGGACCAATTCTTTGTTGGCCATTGTCTACTAAACCTAGGCGGCTGTACTCGTAAGAAATCTTTGACCGTTTGCATAGATTTAGCCTTGTCCTCCATTTTCTTTAACACTTCTTCTGCCTTAACACCAAACAAAGTATCATGTTGTAAAAGTGCATCTAATAATTTAACTTTAACATGATCAGGCAGATTTTGTTCCTTTAACCAAGCATGCCTTCTAATTACAGAGCCTGTAACTGCGGCCCTGCAGGAGGCCTCTAAAGAATCAAAACCACATTGCAAAGTATGCTTTCCAACTTATTCAGCTGCATGCAATATATCCTGCATTTCCTTGTTTTCTGCACATTCAGAGTTTAACAACATTTTCTGTTTAAGCAATGCCATGACACGTTGCTGATATTTGAGCATATGAAACTGACAATTTAAGGCCCTTATAGCCAAGGTAGCAGATGTGTAAACCTTTTTTCCCTATCTATCCAGTACCCTAGATTCCCTGTCAGAAGGGGTAGGGTTTTTTGCAGTGGAAGCCTTAACTCCCTTGGGACCCTGAGAAACAGTTTCTGGATCTGCAACAGGGTTTTTAAAAAGGAATTTATGTGAGTCAGGAACCCTGTAATATCTGTCAAGCTTAACAGGAGCTGGAGGCAAGGAGTCAGAGGTAAGGCTAGACTCCGAAAACACATCATCTACAATGTCCAACACAGGAGGGATGGCTAGTGGCTTGCGCTGAGGTAGTAACAGAAAATCCCTGAGCCTCTTTTTAGATTCTGACTGGCTCTCCCAGTGGAAATGCTCCCTCATGGTATGTAAGGTTTCCCCAAAAGAATAGTCCTCAGAAGGAGAAGCTGAAGGTATGGAATCTTCAACATCAGAATCCTCATTGGGGGGGGGGGAGAATATTCCTGATCAGAAGAGGAATCAGAAGAAATGGAAACCTGATCTGAAGATTTACAGTCAGTCTCTTGCCTAGGCCGCTTATCATGAGGGGGGTGGGAGCCCCTGATCAAGGTAATCAAGTCTTCGGCCATTTTGAGCATCTGTTTATTGGGCGTGGAGGCCTGTCCACGTGACTCTTGAGTTTGTTTGTTTTTTTTGCCTTTGAAGGTGCTTTAGTCTTTGCCTTTGAAGTCAGTTTAATGTATACATGCTTGGGTCTGAATACACCCTCAGAAGCCGGTGCCTGCTCAGCAGCTCCAGACCCATCTGAAGGAATAGCGTCCGAGGCTCCAATACCTTGAGTTTCCAGCAGCATGGCCAACTCCACGTGGGAGTCAGTACCGGCCTGCGACTCTAAAGTAGCGGTCGTCAGGGGCTGCGAAAGCACCTCACTGAGAACTGGCGAACCGGCGACTGGCTTAGGAGAAGCTTCGTCGTCGGGTTTGGGCCTAGGCTGTCTTTCTTTTTCTTTGCGTTTTTTATGTACTCTGGTAGTTGGATGGCTTTCAGATGACATTTCTGGATAATTAAACCTGCGTCCAAAGTAATTTAAAGCAAAATCATACAGACGCTTAATAGCGCGTTGGTTAAATCTAGCACAAAAACGACAACCCAGAAAGTTATGATCAGGGCCAAGGCAAGGAATACAGTAAGAATGAAAGTCCTTATGAGGTATTTGCTTCCCACAAGAAATACAATTATTAACTTTTTCTGACATTGGTTCTGGAGCAAGAAAAAAGTTTCCCCAATGGGGTACTTAGCTTTATAGAAAACTTTGGATCTGAAATTCGAACTTGAAAATCTCAGGAGTCGGCCGACCGGCACTTGCGAACTGCTTCTGCTTCGGGCACCGCACGGCAAGAAAGACTAAAGAAAATAGCGTTGGCTACTTCTTTTATACCCCTGACGACCTGACGTTTGGGAAGGGGCGACGACAGCCGACGCAGGACCCAAGACTTTGGAATTCAGGCCGACTGAGGGCAACCTGCCAGCAGGATTACTCAAATGTAATGACTGCAACAGTGAAACACGAAGAACATCTCCTGAGATGACAAACTGTCCCAAACAATCTTCTGGTCACAGTGTCCTCTCTACACTCACCACAGACCAAATGCATCCATGACGACTGCAGCCTGAGAAGTCTGGAGCTGAACTCAGCTCCCTGACTGCAGGCTGGGAGGTCTAACCACCAATGCAAGTGACTTCAATAGGCTTTGAAATTTCAAACTGGACAGGGTAGACAATCAAGAAGCTCTGACCATGGGACAAGAAACGTCTCCACTGACAAACCTTCATATGAAATCTGAGTATCAAAAACTGGAAGCCGCCTTAAGGTTTATGACATTCAGGCAACTAGCTACAGAAGTAGGTTACACAGACACAACAGAAACAACTACCTGCTGAAACATTAACATCCTGTCATACAGCAGGAAAGATCAACATACTGTGGTGTCCACGATGCAGTCTATATAGTAAGAGACTGAACTGAAAGTAAATGGAATGTTATGACATTCACCATTATAAAACCAAACTAAAATAACTACAGCTCAAATAAATAGCTCTGTATACTCCTTGAATAACAAACGACTCAAAATAATGAGTGAAAATAACTCCAAACACTTTAATGGAAAAAAATAAAACTTGAGATTAAAATCAATGACCGTTAGCGAGTTCATTTAACACAATATTAAATTTCATCAGACCATCATGACTTACTATGACAGGCTTGATCTGAAAATGAAACTAGTTGACTCTTGCGCTATCTTACTCTGAAGGTAAGTGTCTTGGTGGACCAAGCAGCTCTTCTAGTTCCTTCTGAAAAATAAGTAAGGAATGACTACATTAACACCCTTCCAAAAGGCTTTTTTTAAATAAATACATTTAGGCCAATGAGCTGTAGGGGACTAAGAGCCTATGTTTTTTCTGACAAAGGTTTTTTCTGACACCAAAAACAATCTAAAATCATAAGCCTGTCTTGTCTGGGAGGCACCTCTTGGATGGCTGTTTAATCAGTTTTTAGAATTCTTTCTCTGCATTTTTCTTTCTTTTTTTTCAATGGAGTGGGACATCTGGAGAAAAACAATGGAATCAAAGGAGAAGAAAGAAACTGTATAGTATAAACTATGTAGAACATTTTGCTTATTCAAGTGTCCTTAGAAATCCTTTTCAAAAAATTCAGGTGAATGGAGAACTGGCCCATCTCTATGGCAGAGCAGCCAGGAAAAGCCTAGGAGATGCTGCTTCCCATGAGGAGCTGACCCACAGCCAGCTGATGACCAGTGAAAGCCATGAACTCTGGGGTCCATGATCTTATTGGAAACCTAATATCAAAAAACAGTCTTTTCCCAGCAGCCTCCTGTTGCTGTTGTTTTTGTCAAGTGTCATACTGATATCACATACAAACGTACTCTGTGGGCAGTGGAATTTCATACTCACAGTTTTAAGGATTCTGACTTAATGTTCCGGGTTATCTATTCTTTCCCAAAACTGGACTGAGAAAAAGGACTAAGAAAAAAAATCAACTGGATTTCCTCTGCAAAACCCAAAAAGTCAAACCCAGGAGTGTCAGTGTACGACATTCCCAGGCTTTGCTGCCACACTGTAAATAACCTGAATCATAACATTGTTCATATTAGCAATTAAGGCTCACATACATGGCACATGCAGAATGTTATAAATCAAAGTGGAAAAGGATTATAATAAAACAGTGAGAAAGTTCAATAAATTAAGTGGGGAGAGAGAGGGAGAAACAAAGGATTCTGGATGCAGTTACTTACGAAAAGCAACCGAATAAAATAACTACATTCATAAACTAGCAAAAAGCATTACAAAAACCTAAGCCATGATGGAACAGAGAAAGGAAATGTTGCCAATTAATGGAGGATTACAAGCAGAAATATAGAAAAACAGCTATGAGAGGACTGGTATTTACTGGAAAAAATGGCAAATGAACCAAGGTATGGGGAATAAGTATGTAGAAAGGGAAGAACGGGAAAAGTAATATAGTGGGATGAGGCCAGACAGAAATTTGACTTGTAGGTTCAGGAAAGTTCTTTGTAATGGTAAAAAGAATTAATACATCAAACCAAAGTTTTATATTTATGTTAAACCTTCTGAACACATTAAAAAGATGATTGATCACATTTAAATTTAGTAGGTTTTGTTATACTGCATATTTATGCCTAGTACATACCATAGTTTATTAACTGTCTGTTATGGAGAAGTTTTTAGATAAGTTATTTTCATTTATTAGTGGCGTGGGTTTCCTCTGGGTGCCCCGGTTTCCTCCCAAAGACATGCTGCAGGCGGATTGGACACTCTAAATTGGCCTTAGGCATGAGTGCGTGCATGTGTGTGCCTTTTGTGGAAGGTTGGGCACCGGGCTGGCAACTCGACACCGTAAAACTCCACTGCCAATCATGTACGAATGGGTGATCCGCTGTGGCGACCCCTAACCGGGAAAATCCGAAAGAAGGAGAGTTAGAGACTGCCTTCATTACCAGGGATTGATATTACAGTACAGGCAAAGAGAAAGGGACTGTGGAGTGCTAAGTGAAAGATCTTCTGTGGTAGAGTTTTCAGTAGAGTTCAGAAAAGAAGCTACAGTTAAAAAAACGGATAATTAGTAGGGCATATAAAATACCGCATACTAACTAAAGAACAAGGCAAGAAAAGATTACAAATTACTTTTCCAGTCTCTCTTCCCAAAGGGACACTGGGAGGTCATCTGTATGGCTCCCATACCAACTATGCAACAAAGTCCAGAAGGTATTGGATTTTTGTTTGAATTGTTCACACAGGTATTTTAATACCCCAAGCAGACTTCAGAGAATTTTTTCCTTGGGTAGACAGCAATTGCTCTAGGCATGATGGGAAAGACAGAGGAAACTGGGAACATCTTTTTTTAGGACCGTAATGAGTTGGCAGATTTTAGAAATTGCCTACAGAACAGTCTGTCAGAAATGCTGGGGAAGTAAATGGTTGTAACTAAGGACAGGATTCCTTTGAGCTGGGACACAAGATCCAAATTGCCTATAAAGCCTTAGTAACTTTAATTCTACAAAGCACCAAAAAAGCAATTACTAGAAAATGGTAATGAAAATCAAAACCAACAGTAAATTAAAGTACGGAACACTTTAAGGGAAATAAAGCCACTCGAAATAGGATCTTTAGAAATGGGAAGGAAAAAACTGCACAGAAATAAATGGAATTTAAGGGAAATACATGGAGGATAATGCTCAGGAGAACAAATAAGGTTCAAGGGAAAAGAGGAATTTAGTAATGCATGTAATGTTGGGGTGAATGGCAATTGTTAAAAAGAAAAAAAAAACATACATGGAATATATACTGCATGTAAATTAAATATTAATATAGTTTGTGTTCTACTAATGTAGGCATGCTACTGTCTTAAATGATAATTTAATAAAAGTGTTTAAAAATTTACATTACAAGAACTAGTGGCCAAGGCCCTAATTTTATCTTTCAAGAGATCAGTGCCTCCTCTACCTGCATTTAATCCACAAAGACTTGCTGAAAATGCACCATCAGTGTCATGTAATTCAAAGTCTGCAAGTTGAATTCTGAGGTGCAAGAATCCTATGAATGGCTCCTGCAGATACAAAGGGATAATGACTGGGGGTCTCCCCAAAAGAAAATTCTCTTAGGAACTAGGAGATCCAATCATCTTTCACTGGCACAAGTGCTACTGTGTCTGGGTTCTCCCATTCTATATTGGGAGAGTCTTAATATGTCCACTAAAGAATACACCACCTTGGAGGTTTGGGGGTGAAGTGTGCACTCACAGAAGAGGATGATATTCAGAAAACCGACCCCTCCTCTTTTGCATCTTCTGCAGGTATAAACTAAACTAAACTTAGGGTCTTCTGGTGGAGGAGTGAGGTTGCTCTCTTGATAAGTTCCAGTGAGGTATGGACTAGATAAGACTTGAGGATTCATTCAGTCCAAAGTGTACACACTGGTCAGTCTTTGGAGTAACAAGTCTTCTTAACAAATCAACAAGTGAAGACTTAGCAGTTTTAGGTTTTGTGGCATGGGGAGACCAATGACCATAAAAGCGACTGAAATTCACTGGGCAAATCCCTCACAGGATGAAAAGCACTATATGAAACCACCTGAAATGGCTTGAAACTGTTTCACAGTTGCAGACACTGGCATGACTGGCATCAGAACTATTGGCAACAGAGCTATTCGTGTACTGACAGAGCAACGAGGAGGAGTGCTTGATAACAGGATCTCCAATGCCAGGAATGTAGGCATTGGAAGGAGAAAAAAAAAACATTGGCAAAGATAATATAACTGTAGGCACTGGCAATGCCAGAGATATGGTATCATAATAAAGCCTGATCACATAAAATCAAGCTGACAGTGGGACAAGCAAAAACAATGCCTGAATTACAAGAGAGAGGTGGAGAGCCACTGATGACAAAGTCATTGAAGACTACCTGGCAGACAGGTGTGTATGGTTTCTATCAACTTACAACAATCACCTCAGGAATACATGGCAGAAAAGTAGAAAGTGCTAGTCATGTCAGGCCTTAACTGAAAAGAAAGGACCAGAATGGCTGCTACATCTGAAGGAGACTGAACTACAAGTTGTTGGAATCTTCATCACAGAAAATGATTGAATGAGTACTCAACAATCATTTTTGGATAATACTGTCCCACAGAAACTGAACCACACACGCTTCCCACTAAAATCAGAGGAAGACTAGAGAATGAGAAACATCTCTTGATAAAGAAGTTTTGGACTTCTTTTTGGTAACAAAACAAGATTCAGAACTCTGTGCTGCTAAATTAGCAGTGGAAGATCCTGAAAGGTCTCCTTGAAGAGCACGCACCTTGACTGAAACAAGAAACCACCTTTTGCTACATACTCCATATATTCTAGTTAAATCCCAAACAAATTGGGCAGCAAAGAGCTTTTCTCCAAGAGAGTAAAACAATAAGTGTACTCACAGGTGGGCAGAACTGCCCAGATTTTAGCACACTTTCTAACTAGGGGGTGAAAACACCAAGTTAAGACATACCTAGATCCAATAGCACATCCGTGCTGCTAAATTAGCAGTGGAAGATCCTGAAAGGTCTCCTTGAAGAGCACGCACCTTGACTGAAACAAGAAACCACCTTTTGATACATACTCCATATATTCTAGTTAAATCCCAAACAAATGGGGCAGCAAAGAGCTTTTCTCCAAGAGAGTAAAACAATAAGTGTACTCACAGGTGGGCAGAACTGCCCAGATTTTAGCACACTTTCTAACTAGGGGGTGAAAACACCAAGTTAAGACATACCTAGGTCCAATAGCACATGAAGTGTTTAACTTTTGAAAATAAAATTAAAGTTCCTTGAGACAGCACACTGTTTACACATATATACAACTGTTTTCAGAAAAAGAGTAACCAAAGACCTTTTTCTACTGACTGTTCAACATAACAGCAAAAAACTAGTGAGTGACTGAAAGGCAAATGATGAATAACTGTTTCAAGCAACCTGGGAAATGTTATCTGTTGAGGGAGACAGATACCTGCTGTCAGTCCTAAAGGTTATTGAAGATGGACCTCCTTACATCAGTCCCTACATCACCTTCACTGTGTAACTCTAGCTCAATATCTATGGCTCTGGAGGCTGGTCTCTTCTAGACCCAGTCTGCTAGGTCTGATGGGGTCCTCCCTCTGGCGGAATGTATTTGTCTGTACTATCTTCCTCTTTCCTTCTACGGATGAATGATGCACTCATCCATAACTTTAACTTTAACAATCAGGTTCAAATTTCTTTCAATCAAGGTCTTTGACCAAAAACCAAGGACATTAACTGTCGTAACAGCTATTCGAAGTTGCCAAATGGTTTGCCCATCATTCAACTGCATCCGAAACAAATCTTCAATAAACTTCTGCACAATCCATGATCTTCCAATTAAGTATGCAAATCCCCAAGAAGGGACAGGCATTACTCAAGAACAGACTACCACAGTGTGTGATAAAGCCTACTGCCAAATGAAGATGGCTTTTTTGTCCCAAAGAGATATTTGCCATTAATGCCCACTTGTGTGTAGTGAGGATGAAATTCCAATAATCAAATCTCATTTATATATTTGATTTTTATTTATTTTGAAAATATTTAAACAACTTGATTGCAATTGTTTTCTAACTGAGGTGTTCCACATTGTCTCACACTACACAACTTTTCTCCCCATCACTGCAGAAACCAGGCCTTTGAATAGCTTCAAGTGGTCCTTTCCAGTTAATAAAAGAAAAAAGTAAATAAACTAAAATAAAAATGAGGAGAAAAGCATCAGTCCCAGGAAAGATACAGAAATATTAGTTTCAGAATTGGATAACAAAAAAAAGTTAAACCTAGGTGACATGAACCTACCTGTATGTTTGTGACCCTTGAGCACATACAATGGACTTGGACTGTCAGGCTGAAAGATGCAGATGACATTATCATTTCCTCCTGTTGCTATTAGCCCACTAGGGTGCACATCACTTGGCGGGATGATGCAAACGCAAGACACAAATTTGGAGTGTCCAGTCATAGATTGCTTCTGTGTAAATCCTCTGTTATGGCTACAAAAAAACAAGGTAGATGTTCAGATATCAAGAAAAAAACAACATCCAATCAAATGGGCCGTAACAACACAGGTGAAATCTAAACACAAATCAAGAGAAAACAAAAGCATGGCAGGGCACTGAAAAGACAATTCAGCAAAAAGTTATCTTGGTAAACACCAACTGATGACATTACAAATAAGGAAGAACAGCTGGAATTCATATTTTGTATTTTTTGGTACAGTAAAGCTTAAACCTCCCGTGTGTTGCTGCATGGCAACAGTAGTCTGGTAGTATCAACATTTTATAAAAACTTATCCCACTGATTTGGGTGTGCAAAGGAACAATGTACAAGTTCAGGTATCAAGAAAGTACATAATTTTACACAAGAGTTTTGAGAACATAACCATTAAAAATCAAAGAAGTGAAATCCAAATAGAATCAAAAGAAAACAAAAGGGACTATACCATGACAGAATAAACAATTCAGCAAGAAATCACACTGCAAGTGCCAACATAAGCCATTTATGAAATTAACAGCTGTTGGGATTCATACTCATTTTCTGAGCATGGGCTGCTTATATCTTACTGTACTATACCAGTGGGCTAGAAGTACCAACAGTTCAGAACAAAAATTCCAGTGACTATTGGGCAACACAGTAAGTTGCAACAGACTTTCACTTTACAGCGCAAGAAACAGTACAGCGAAGTAGAATGCTAATGAGCTGATGAGCATTCCACCATACAAAGTCTACCGCCAGATTCTCTTTCTGCTTCTAACTATATTATGGAGTACAATGTAGCCACAGATGCATCTCAATCCCTTACCTGTAAAGGAAAGAGCAGGTTGTCCACTGCAAGAAAAAGTGCTTACAGGGAGAATATAAACTAATTCAGAGACAGAAGTATAACAGACTATCCCTCCTACTCCGAAATACATTGATCTCAAACCTGGTACACTTAACACTCAGAGGAATGTTTGCAGCTTACACTTATGATTCTGACTTAATACATACATACATAAAAAGTAAAGAAATTTTAAACTGCAACAAAAATAAAAAAGGCTAACATTTATGTATAGTTTTATCTTTCTATTCAGCTGCGACATAACTATGTATGCTACTTAGAAAACAATTTGAAAAATATTTTCCATTAACATAAAAGTATAACAAGTTACTTGACTTTTGCAAAAAAAACACAGTTAAGACTGAAGCCTTTATCAAGTACTTACTAATAACAAGGTACAATATCCATATACTGTAACATACAAGACGTTTTTATGGAACATTATCGAGCAGTCAATTAATATAGCCAGTAATTTTTGGAAATCTAGAGAGATAATTCCAATAATCTCTCATTTCATGTAAGAATGTGAAAGATCTTTTCTCAACAGTTCAACGGCTGGCATTACTATTACAGAGGATTATGATCGGGTCTCTGATTGTAACTTTTCTGTAGTGCATGGAGCGCAGTCATTATGCTCGGACATCTGGAAAAAGACAAAATCAGTTAAGTGCTTCTATAGCAAGAGACCCACTCAATGTTAAACATCCCCTACCTCATTTGTTAAGATCGGGTATTGTGTTAGGCAGTTAAATCTGACTGTACTGCCCAGCAAACGACAGGAGCAGAATAAAAAATAAATTTGTTTCTGCCGGCTGTTTGTGTTGGTAATGTGTCCCAGACTTTTTCTAACATAACAGATTCTCTTATGCTCTGTAAGTGCTTTAAGGCATTGAAAGGCAGCAAAACATTTAGTGCTTTTTTCCCTGTAACTAGTAGTGTAAGAGCAGATTAAGCTTCAGGCACCACAAAGAATTATGAGCAGTCTCTGGGTGAATTTGTTGGCATCTGTGTTTCATACACACAATAAGCTGTTTTTAATCACAGATCAAGTCATAATCCTCTAAATTATCTGTTCGAGACAGGGGTGCAAGAAATTCACTTTGAGAGCAAAGCTTCAGAGGTGAACCTTGGAATCCATGTCAAAACCACATAATAGAAGGTTAGGATGGGAGACATTATCATAATTCTTTGTAGGGCTTGGAGCTTTATCTTCTCCATATACTACTAGTTACAGTAAAAAAAAAAAGTGAAGTGTTTTTCTGGCTTTCAAAGCCAGTAAAGCATTTTGTGAGTGCTGTCTAACAGACAGCACACTAATCTTTGGTTATGGAAATAATCTGAAACAGATTACAGGCACAGACAGCAAGGAGAAACACAAAATACTTCAATTTCTGGCTCTGCTGTTTGATGGCCAGCAGTGTCAGTTCTTAGTGCCTAGTGCAAGACCTAATCTTAAAAGCGCTTAGGTGGTGTTTAGCAAATGTTAAGAGCGGGCCTCATGCTAGAGAAGCTCTCAACTAGTCTTTTTCTACAATACTGGAAAGTAATCATGGCGCTCCATGCATTAAATGTTTATTATTACAATGAGACAAAAATTTGCATGATTTGACATAAATGTATGCCATATTTTTAAAACCCACCTTAGGCAGCATTTTTAAATCTAGTAGTCATTTGTTATAAAGTTTAATAAAAATGAAAATTACTATGACAATATCAGTATTCAGTATACGGATACATTTTGGAGGAACATTTAGAATGTTGAACTTTCACCTGACAACACCATGCATACCTACCCTTTTATTTTTATTTTTGTGTCTTCCACGGTAAAGTTGCATACAAGCAGTTACAAAAAATGTGCAAACCATACACATTATCCATACTATACATAGTGCAATTACCATTCACATCATCTCTTTTACAAATATTGCAGTTAACAGGAACGCTGGGAGGGAAAAGAAGAATGTTTTACAAGGGTCATATATGCACAATAAATTGTCATAAACTTTAAATACATCTTCTTTAGATCAGTGTAACTGAACATTTTCTTTTCAGATTTTATAAGCTCTTGATCTAAAGGCAAACAAAAACACTGAGTAATAGTTATCTATATTTCAATAATGACCTGTAAGAAATGGAAATGCTTTCTTTTTAGAAAAAAAAGTGCAGCTCACAGGTTTTGTAAACAAAACATGACCTTATTTTCATTTATACTACTAATATCAGTGACGCCTTAATGCGTGGGCACACTGGGCAGTAGGGGCCCCATGCTAATCTGTGTACGTTGCGACCTGCTGTCAAACAAATACTACACTATACTAAATTATAAATATCTGAAGAATTATGAAAATTATGACAATTATAAGTATTAGAAACTGTTGTACAGTATAGCGCTGATCATCCGAAAAGTCAATTATCCAAATGCAGCCTTCCTAAACTTTTTGTCAATTACCTGGACACGGTGGCAGCCTTCCTAAAAAGGAAGGTCTGTACATGCATCACCTGTTCTTCCTACAGCATGGAATTTAACAATCTGTTCATTGCTGCCTTGCTGCTTCCACAGTTCCACTTCAACAAGTAAGTGTCGTCTGGAGTGTGTGTGCGCACGCATGTCAAATGCCCCAGTTAAGGATAACTGGTGGTTAGTGTTACTTTGCTCGGGCTCAAACCCGGTACCTTAGGTACAACTGCCAGTACTTATCCGTTATCGAGACAACACTTTCAATGCGATTGTTAAGCTGTAATCCAGTTCCTTAACATGTCTGCTAACCACATATGTGTAAAAACTATTTGTTTTCATAATATATAAAAAAAATAAATAAATAATAATTTTACACACTTCTGTTTAACACACTCCTTAAGCTACTACATTACAACTGAATGATCACGTTGAAAGTGTTGCCCCGATAACTGGCCCCGTCTTTATATGAAAGAATCCAGTGTCATGACTATTTACTGTTAATGAAATCCATTTATAAAATCAGCCCAAAGTTTTTTTTTTACTTAGCAAACATTACTGTTCCACATGTTGTGTGCTCCACTTTCTAAGAGGCAGTGTTTACTTTCGGGGACCATTTGGTTGTGCCAGAAATGCGACAGGGAAGAAATGTGAGGTAAGATCCCAAACATAATGAATGGAAAGCAAGCAGGCATGAACCAACCTACTTCTTCTGTAAAGTGACAGAACACGTTTCCGATAAAAAGGCATGGCAGGAAGACTGGCAAACCTCGAAAGCAGTGGTGTTGTATGAATAGGCCTTTTCAGAAGGACAGTTGGCACACTTGCATATTTAATTATAGCATTTGTTAACTTCCAGTAGTCAACTCTGTAGTGATGGGGCTGCGGCTGTATTCCTGTTAAAATGTATGTATGTGTGTTTGTTTGTGAATGCGATGATGATCCATCGTGTGTAATCCTTTTCATGTTGTTGTGTCTTTTGGCTTTTCCCGGTTAGGGGTCGGGTAATCCTTTTCATGTAAATGAAGTAAAAGCGTACTGAAAAAGTATTCACTGCCCTCCTCCGATCCCACATGTAGTCAAGCTGGGCCAGTCAGCCCAGAATGAGCACAGCATAATGTTAGGAGCAGGTTGCCCCTTGACAGTCCCAGAATTTCTGGGGGAAGTGGTGATTTCCAAATTCTTGGCTGCTGCGTGAGTGGAACTATGCAGTATAAACTACTATAAAAATCCATGCAGCAAATCATTTCCTTTCTACCCTCTCGCCTCTAAGGTGAAGATAATTGATTATTATTTTCGGTACTTCTCCGGGCACGCTTTGCGGCAACAGTTCTGTTTCGCGAAGACTGTTGCCCCGTTAACAGAAAAGTACCCAACAGCCTGAATTCTCTACCCCTACCACCACTTGTGTTTCAAGGAGTTGAGTGCATAACTCTCAACTGTCCAGATTTTCACAGAATGTTTGGAATTTCTGGCTCATACTTTTGGTCTACTCTTATTAAAATGTGTGGTTTCCCAGCATGTTTTTTAATTAAACAATGATTTTGCTGGAAGTATCACTAAACATATGTTTAATTTTATTGGCCATTTTAATTTTTAATGCTGTGAGTGGTTGTGAAGGTAAGTTTCCAGTGCACTGCTTTGCCCAGGGGTCAACAATGCTTTTAAGATGGCCCTGAGTAGTGTACTTTAATGGCTGCCTTGTGTTATTGTTACAAAGTACACCCAGCCCCTCATCTTATCCCTACACTAACTACTGGACTTGGGCTGGTACAGATTCGTAAGGGCAGCTGGGGGGGGGGGGGGATGGGCTTGTCAACATTGCTTTAACTGGGGGATTTTTTCTTTATGACCTACCCTTAGAGTCCCATCCCAACCCCCTGCACTAGTCTACTTACGTCCAAGGAATACTATCCTCTATGACCCACAACACCCTCAGGGGAGCACCTTAGAGGAGCTCCCTCCCCACTGCCACAGGCACGTCCATCTTTCCCTTCCAGCACCTCAAATGCCTCAGCCTCTAATCAAACTTGGGTCATAGTTAGGACTTTATCCCTTTACACTACGACTTTGAGTTTAACAAGCTTAGCTCTCAAGGTCTTCCATTTAATATCTAGCAAAAGAAGATGGCCATTTGGCAACACCATGAGGGGCTCACACTTCTAACAGGAAACCCACAAAAGTCATGCTCCCCTCTACTGTTTTTTAAACAAATGCAGCCTAGGGGACCTAATGTGCATCTCTTTGCCCATCCAAGCACAATCTGGAAGCTTTACTTCCGCTAGATCTGTAAAGGAGAAATCTGCATTTATGTCATTCATGCATTCATTCAATGTTTATCTAACAAAAAAGGTACTGGTACAAGACAGTTATAAAAAAACAAATAAATAAATCATGAACTGCCCTATTACAAACTAAGACCTGTGATAACCAAACAATTTGGCACAGTGCACAAACACTATTTTATAAACACAAGCAAAACCAGAGGTCTGGGACAGGGAAAGGAAGGATTAACCTTAGATTTTATTTATTTTATTTTATTTTACATTTTTATCCGGGGATAATCTACATGGTCACATGTCCATTTTCAGCGGAGGCCCGGGGAGAAAAGCTCCACATGTACAAATTATTACATAAACATAAGATGCATGTCAGATGCAGCAAACCTAGAGGGGACATGCAGGCAGATGCTACTGCCCTAGACAAAAGCATTTTAGGACAGCTCAGAACTAGGATGTGGGAAATGTCTACATCAGACACAAGCTCCTTTTAACACTGCAACCTCGGATCCGAATGCGAGATACAGTTACCTTAACATCAGCATGATATAATCTAACAGTTTCAAGATGTGGTACAGAAAAACCCCCAACCCACACACAGACACACACAGACACACACAGACACACACAGACACACACAGACACACACACACACACACACACACACACACACACACACACACAAAGTAGCACATGCTGCGTTGGGGGCGGAATCTACCCCAGGTGTGAACATTTTTTTTTTTAATTTTTATTATGAACATTTTATGTAAAGTAAAACAGAAGTGCCTATGGATCAAAGGAGTGAAGTTAACATTTGATGCAAACACTAATTATGTATTACATCATGCAGAAAGTAGACAGGTCTAATCTAGACATGAGCACATAGGTACACTATGGTAAAATACACATGCTGATCACAGATGCATGCAGTAGAGTAAACAAAACGCAAGAACTTTATATCTTCACAGCTTGGGAGCAGCAAGTGAGTGGACCATCACAGACAAGAACAATTTTATTATTTAGCAGTTCAAAAGCAGGAAGGTGGTAGCGGAATGTCCAAAACCAAAGCACTCTCCAAATAAAAGCCCTGACAAAGGGGCATGAAAATCAGTCATGTAACAACTCTGGGTGGGTGGGTCCTTTCCTGGTCACCAAGAGGAATATAATTGCAGGACTGCACTCAGTTCACCATCTAAAACTTTTCCAGGCTACTATCCCCTTCCTTTTAACCTACAATGCTGAATCAAATCACCGTTTCTCCAGCTCTTGTGTGTGCTGCTTGAAAGCAGAGCAAACAAGCTATCGATCAAAGATACTCCAGACTTCTGCCGTAAGGTAGGGGGGAAGAAAGGTGGATAGGCTGACAAAGATAGATCTGCTCATTGAGAGTTATTAAGATAAGCACAGAACTTCTGCATCTGGGATGAGGAAGGAGGGAGTCTCAAGCATATCCTCCTGGGTGGTCAACTGACCATGACGGAACATACCTCTGATCACTGCGGCTCCAATGGAAACTCAATATCTGCAGATCACATTCAGCTTACAGTGTCTACTGAAAGTGCTTGGTGAAGCCCATGTGGTAGCTGTGCAACATTACATAGGGATACAGTCTGAAAGAGAACCAGTGCTTTAGCTGAATGTGTGTATTTTGCTTTATTTAAAGTTTAAATGGTAAGTGGACTGGGCCAGAGACCCTTTTCAGTGACAAAAATCAGCCAAGGTGGCAAAAAACAAGACACAAACAGCAAAGATAAATTAACAATCAGCTAATAGCTGCACTGAAATTACAAATGAAATAAGGTAAGGCAAGGGAAAAAAACAGATACATTACTAAGATTAAAACAAGTAAGTGTAAATGACCTATATTATGCATAGTTCAAACCAAACTGTATAACAGTATAAGCAAATAATTGTTATCCCTTTACAAAGGTAAATATTAAGCCCACAAGCGTATTTCACAATATAGTACATAAAATTATAAACTTTTCGTTCCATTGTAATACTTCTTTCTGCACTGCACACTTACCATATATGCAAAAGCTTTAAGTATAGTGGTAAGGTGAAAGTATTCTATGGTCATCTATGTTAAGGAAAGTGTGAGGATTCATTGGTCAATTGTCAAGGAAAGGAATATACATAGATGGAATAGAAGAAGAGAGGTACTCCGAAAAGGAGATGGGTTTTGCAGATAGTAGAGGCCATGATGAGTATTAGCCAGATTCTGAGGCAACTACTTCAAGCAAATGAGAATGGAAGGACTTCTTAATAAGAGATGCTGTTTCAGCTAGCTTGATGCGTTCAGGTAAAGAATTCCAGCAGGCAAGAGCAAGTCAGAGAAGGCTCACTCAATGGTAGCTGTAGTGAAGAAGTGAAGAAGTAGGCAATTACAACTTTGAAATAAAGTAGGTGCAGCTTTTTAGATAAAATTTACTCAGTAGGATAGGTCAGCATTTTAGGTAAAGAAGTTTAGGGAGAAAAGTAGCCCTCTCAATAACAGGTAATAAAGGAAAGTGGTTGTTAAGAGTAAGACAATGAATGGTGCTTGACTTGCTGAAAAGGTGAATAAATCATGAGAATATGACTTTCAGGTCTTTGTACCAGAGTGGTATTGAGTGATGAGCATAGGGCAAAGATAAGCAATCCATATTTAGACCTAAGGAGATAAATATT